>NC_134696.1:74882289-75112848 GCF_050947455.1 Rhinoderma darwinii | reverse complement strand
CATAAATACGAAAATGGTCATAACTTGGCCAAAAATGCTCGTTTTTTAAAAATAAAAACGTTGCTGTAATCTACATTGCAGCGCCGATCTGCTGCAATAGCAGATAGGGGCTGCAAAATCTGGTGACAGAGCCTCTTTAACCAGGTCATGTCTACATTATCTACAGTAATCTAAATAGATGGCAAATTAGAGAACTAGAAAATACATGGCCCATACCTGTAAGGAGTTGGAAGCTGCACCAATAAGAAGCCCCAATGATTGTGCAACAAGAGCAGTAGCAGTAGCAAGAGCAGAAAAAAGGAGAAAACGAATAGCCTCAGGGGGCTGACCAGTCATCCAGTATACAATGCTGCAGTATGCAATAGGGCAAACTACCTGTAAAAACACATACAATAAAACAATGATTTTATATAGTCAATGTCTTGAATTTCTCAGGGTCATCTATTATTTGAACAAACTACTTCAAACTTAACAAAAAAGAACTCTTTAAAATAAAGTCTGGAATTAATCTAAAATAGTGCTATACCCGGAGATACAGAAATGAAAGGTTTTTGGTTTTTTTGAATTGAGGAAAAGAAAAATAATTGTGACTTGCAAATTCAAAACTTTTAAACAACTTAGTCAGAACCTTTCTCCTTCAAAGTCATTTTACCAACATCTGCAAAATCTGCGATCAAAGAATACGCGGACTCATAGTTATGAGTCTGGTGTATGCATGAGGTGAGCACTCCCCCCACCCTTCTCACAGTGATTAATGGGCTGCTGTGTATGCAAAGTTTGAGGAGAACAGGGTGGGGAAACACTCTCCCCATGAATGCAGTGTATTCTTTGATCGCTCCTATTAGCTAAACAGCTCAATATTTGTTTGTGCCGTTTTATCTTATAGGAGTACAGACCTGACCCTGTAATATGCAGCCTTTACCTAAGGCAGCATATTGAGGTGACATATTCGCTTTAAGAGATAAAGGCGAATAGGTGAAATTAGTTTCCACAGAAAATAAAGATAAATGGTCCATAATGCTGAAGGTCACTAGGGTATAGAAACAGCTGAATTTCTGTTAAAAAGTAATGTGAATGTATATAATACACAGAGTATGACGCACCCCATGATACAGGATTGAGTTTGCAGTCTAAAATATATACACCATATTCCAAATTATTATGCACATTGGATTTAAGTGTCAAACATTTAATTATTAGTTTTTCAATTAAACTCATGGATGGTATTGTGTCTTAGGGCTCTTTGGATCATTGTAATCAATCTCAGACACCTGTGATAATTAGTTTTCCAGGTGTGGAGGACGTTCCACATTATTAAGCAGGCCACAAGTTTCAAGCAATATGGGAAAGAAAAAGGATTTCTCTGCTGCCGAAAAGCGTGAAATAGTGCAATACCTTGAACAAGGTATGAAAACATTGGATATTTCAAGAAAACTTGAGCGTGATCATCGTACTGTGAAAAGATTTGTGGCTGATTCAGAGCACAGACGGTTTCGTTCATATAAAGGCATAATGAGGAAGGTTTCTGCCAGACAAATTAATAGGATTAGGATAGCAGCTGCTAAAATGTAATTGCAAAGCAGAAAACAGGTATTTGAAGCCGCTGGTGCCTCTGGAGTCCTGCGAACCTCAAGGTGGAGGATCCTCCAGAGGTTTGCAAGTGTGCATAAAGCTATTATTCGGCCATCCCTAAACAATGCTCACAAGCAGAAACGGTTGCAGTGGGCTCAGAAATACATGAAAACTAATTTTCAAACCGTGTTGTTTACTGATGAGTGCCAGGCAACCCTGGATGGTCCAGATGGATGGAGTAGTGGATGATTGGTGAATGGCCACCATGTCCCAACAAGGCTGCGACGTCAGCAAGGAGGTGGTGGAGTCATGTTTTGGGCTGGAATCATGGGGAGAGAGCTGGTAGGCCCCTTTAGGGTCCCTGACAGTGTGACAATGACCTCTGCAAAGTATGTAGAGTTTATGACTGACCACTTTCTTCCGTGGTACAAAAAGAAGAACCGTGCCTTCCGTAGCAAAATTATCATCATGCATGACAATGCACCATCTCATGCTGCAAAAGAATACCTCTGTGTCATTGGCTGCTATGGGCATAAAAGGAGAGAAACTCATGGTGTGGCCCCCATGTTCCCCTGACCTCAACAATATTGAGAACCTTTGGAGCATCCTCAAGCAAAATATCTATGAGGGTGGGAGGCAGTTCACATCAAAACAGAAGTCTGGGAGGCTATTCTGACATCCTGCAAAGATATTCAAGCAGAAACTGTCCAAATACTCACAAATTCAATGGATGCAATTGTGAAGATGATATCAAAGAAGGGGTCCTATGTTAACATGTAAATTGGCCTGTTACGTTTTTTTTTATTGAAAGAGCTTTTGATTTCTGTAAATATGACCTCCTGATGCTGCAAATTCAACAAATTACCATTTTAGTTCTCTTTACAACCTTTAAAACGTTTTGATCTCTGTTGTGCAGAATAATTTGAAACAGTGCATTTTGAGTTTATTTACTTCTAAAAAAAAATCTGTTATCATTAGGAGATTTGTTCAATAAAATTTGCATTATACTCCAACGGTTGATGGCTGGAAGATTATACTGACTGTCATTTGCATCGACTATTTAGGAAAATCAGCGGTGTGGAATGCGGTGTAGTTTGGTGATTTCTGTTATGTTTATACTTAAAAAAAATGATCAATTAGAATCTATTAGACAATATGTATCCAGAAGAATAAGAGGCGGCACACCATCATAAGTACAAAATAAAGGTGTTTATTCACCTAGTGTAAAAAGGCAACATTTCACCTTCTCAATAAAGGAATTATCAAGGCTCGATAATGCCTTTATTTTTCTATTTATCTACCTATGTTATATACAGATCCACTGTAATGCCCATGGCCGCGGGACGTCAGGTTTACTCACCTTCTGATGGCCGCAGCCATGGATCAGTGAGCGCTGGCCCGCATCTCCTCTTCAGTAGATGCCAGCGCTCACTTCCGCTTCACTCTGCTATGTCCCATAGGGTGCGCCCGCTCTCAAAGGGCCGGCGCACGCACCTGAATTAAAGTACCAAATTAGCATATGAGCACCCTGGACAATAAGAAGGGCCCTGCCCCTTCCTGCATTGCTTGAGCGTTGTTGTCGTTACCTATGTTCGTCTCTGCAAGTGGTTTCCTAAGTGTCTTCCAGTTCCCGGTGCTCCCGTTCTTGCTACCTGTAACCTATATCCCATGTTATCCAGATCCAAGTGCCGTATAGAGTTGGAGACGTGCTGCGCTGAGTACTACGCCTGTCCTGTTATACCACACCTAGTGCCTGCCTGCTGCCATAGTCCCATCAGAGTCTTGCTACTGTCCGAAGTTACCACAAGTACACCTATTTGAGCTATACACTTTGACCTGTGTCCTGTTGGCCAGCTGCCATACCATTAAGGCGGCATGGCCCAGTGGGTCCACGCACCCAACGTGGCATCTAGCACATGCAATATAATTTGGCACAAGTTTTAACTGAACCGATTATAAATAGAAAGCATAAAATAAAAATACACCCAGTGCCCACTGACCTTTGTGCTGTTTCCCTATTGTCACAGTAAAGTACCTATCATAATGTCTGCCTATGCCTTAAAGAGGACCTGTAACTAGGCCATATAAGTTGACCTGGTTAATTTACCTGAATAGTGATGTCCCCCTGATTACAGCTCTATTTTTCTTTCTTTTCCTGGACCCTCCAGTTTCAGAAAAATGGCCCACTGTTGTATTGGCTCCCTCTATGCTAATTTGCTGTAGATAGCCAAAGGGTTGGAACTAGCTTCTCCGCCTCTAAAAAACGGTGCTGGAATCAGGAAGAAAGCGCTATTTGGGTCAGTAAACAAATTCAACTAGTGACAGGTCCTCTTTAACTTGTTTAACCCCTAGGGGCACCACGACACAGCTGTATGTCCTGGTGGGAAGTTACATTGTGCACCAGGGCGTACAGTTACTGATTGGTTCCCGGAGCATACTGTCAGCTGACACTCCACTCTTGTCGACCAACGGTCCATCGCTGCTGATTTTAGCAATTAATCCCTTAAATGCGACGATTGATTGTGATCGCCACATTTAAAAGGTTTGTAGCAGATAGGGAGCCCTTACGATGCGATCGTGGGGGTTGCCGATGTTTGTCATGGCCACCGGAGGACAGACAATGGCCTCTGGGTCTGCCATATACTGAAGCCTATGGGGAAAAGTGTAAAAATAAAAGTTATAAGTTAAAAAAACAATTATTTTTCCTATAATAAGTCTTTTATTATAGGAAAAAAAATGAAAAAGTAAAAAAAAAGTACGCATACTTGATATCACCGCGTTTGTAACTACCCAAACTACAAAACTATAATGTAATTTTGCCCACACAGTGAACACCACAAAAAAATAAAATAAAAAACAATGCCAGAATCTCTATTTTTTAGTTACCACCCCTCCCAAAATAAAGAATAAAAAATTATCTATTTACCCCTAAATAGTACCAATAAAATCTACAACCCGTCCTGCAAAAAAAAAAAAAGCCCTTACACAGCTTTTTTGACTGAAAAATAAAAGTGTAATGGCTCTCAGAATATGGTGACACAAAAAAATAAATTATTAAAATAAATAAATAGTGATTTTATTGCCAAACATAAAGAAAACGATATACATATGGTATTGCCGTAATCGTATCGAACTGCAGAATAAAGTAATATTGGCATTTATAGCCCGAGTTGAACACTGTAAAAAAAAGAATATAAAAACATTGTCAGAATTGATGGTTTTTGGTCACCTTGCTTGCCCAAAAATTTAATAAAAAGTGATAAAAAAAATTGCATGTACCACAAAATGGTACCAATGAAAACTACAGATTGTCCCACAAAAAAATATGCCCTCACAAAGCTCCGGTGGAGAAAAATAAAGAAGTTCTGGCTCTCAGAATATAGCAATGCAAAATGTGCAGTGTTCCAAAAGCAAATAAGATTGGGCACCATTTGTCAGTGCGACACTGGCCACACATCTTCAGATTATTATTTATTTACCGCATTATTATACCCTCTTATTATGCCCTGATGTACTCCGCACAGATTACATATACCCCCACATTATAAACTGAGATACCAGTAAAACCCCAAACAGAACAACTACCAAGTAAAAGCCAAATGGCGCTCCCTCCCTTCTAAACCCTACAGCGTGCCCAAACAGCAGTTTACCTCCACACAAATGGCATCGCCATACCCAGGAGAACCCGCTTAACATTTTATCAGGTATTTGTCTTCAGTAGCACAAACTGGGCACAACATATTGTGCACTAAAATGGAATATCAGCTGAGCCGCCCCATACGCTGTGGGTGTCAGCTGTGTATTACAGCTGTTACCCAGGACTAATGGACAAGAACAGCGATTGCGCTATTACAGAAGCCTGTAAAAATTACAACATATTGCAATTCATTATAAAAAAGTTAAATAAAATTATTAGTAGTGAAAAAATATATATATTACAAGTTCAAAGAAAAATCTTTTTCTCATTTTTCTTCTAAAGTAATGTAAAAAACAGTGAACGTCTTAAATAATACAGAATTTAAAACATTAAAATTGCTGGTATTTAGTCACCTTAGTTCTAAACAATTTAATAAAAAGGGATCAAAAAGTTGTATGTACCAAAAACTGGTACCAATAAAACCTACAGCTCGTCCCGAAAAAAATTGACCCCAAAAAAAAAAAGTTATGGCTCTCAGAATGTGGAGAAACACAATTTTTTTTTTAACAAACTGTTTTTTCTTTGTAAAAGTAGTAAAATATAAAAAAATGTGTTATAGTAGTTTAGTATCACCGTAATTGTATTGAGAAGCAGAGTAAATTTATGTTGTAATTTTTTTGAAAGCTGTAACAAAGTAACCCAAGAAACAATGGAGGATTCTCATTTTTTTCCAATTTTAGCCTGCAAATAATTTTTTTTCAGTTTCCCAGTACATTAAGTGGTACTTTAAATGGTGTCAATAGAAACTACAACTCCTCCTACAAAAAAAGAAGCCCTCACACCACTCTATTGACGGAAAAATAAAAGAGTTATTGCTCTTGGAAGGCGGGGAGTGAACAAAAAAATGCTAAATAAAAAAAATGGATCAGTCCTGAAAGGGTTAATTAATTTCTAATGAAAAAAACATCTATGACCACATGTGGGGTATTGTCGTACTTGTGAGAAATTGCTTTACAAATGCTGGGGTACTTTTTCTCCTTTATCCCTTGTGAAAATGAAAAAAAAATCAAAATTTTAGTGGAAAAAATGTTGATATTAATTTTTACGACCTAATTCTAATAAATTCTGCAAAAGACTATATGAAAAATGAAAAAGATCCTGGTAGTTGGCGGGTATATGAATGAATCAAAAATCGACTAATATGCCTAAGGCACAATGAAACTCTGATTTCCAACTACTCAAATAATAAAGTAAAGAAATAAAATAAATTTTTTATTAATATAAATTTAATGTATGCAAAAGAGAGACACACAACATATAAAGTAAAATTTAGCCAATGTTGGCTAGCAAGGCATATTGGCAGTGGTGGATGATCATTAGGGCGGTTCGGGCGGCCGCCCGGGGCCCAGGGCTCCCAGGGGGCCCATGGCCGCCCGAACCCCCTCATGCCCGGTGGCGTCGACCGCACCTGTCATGAGGCGAGGTGAGCTTCTGTCCTACTTAGCAGCCATGGTCTGTGCTGAAACTCCCCCTCCGGCCCCCCTTCCCTGCTCTACACAGCTCTCCTCCTGCTGCTAGCCATCCGGACATGGGGAGGGGAGACTGTCTGTGAGCAGGAGAAACACTGTGTGAAGACTCCCACCACATCAACCTGCTGTGTGTATATATATATATAATTTATATATTTCTGCAGCAATTCCGCAGAAACTAGCAGAAATTCCCCTGCAGAAAAAAAGCACCATTTCCTGCATTTTTGCTGCAGAAAATGGTGCGGATTTTGCTGCGTTTTTTTTCAATGTTGGTGGATGGTGACGTCTCCTCTGAAAAAACGCAGCAATTCTGTCCACTTTCCACAGCAGGAATTGACATGCTGCAGTACGAGAAATACGCACCGCAGGACAAAATGTCTGGTCGGAAATTTTACGCAGCGTCTGGATGAGATTTGTTAAAGAGGCTCTGTCACCAGATTTTGCAACCACTATCTGCTATTGCAGCAGATACGCGCTGCAATGTAGATTACAGTAAAGTTTTTATTTTAAAAAAAACGAGCATTTTTGGCCAAGTTATGACCATTTTTGTAGTTATGCAAATGAGGCTAGCAAAAGTCCAAGTGGGTGTGTTTAAAAGTAAAAGTCCAAGTGGGCGTGTATTATGTGCGTACATCGGGGCGTGTTTACTACTTTTACTAGCTGGGCGCTCTGACGAGAAGTATCATCCACTTCTCTTCACAACGCCCAGCTTCTGCCAGTGCAGACACAGCGTGTTCTCGAGAGATCACGCTGTGACGTCACTCACAGGTCCTGCAATGTGTCAGACGAGCGAGGACACCGGCACCAGAGGCTACAGTTGATTCTGCAGCAGCATCAGCGTTTGCAGGTAAGTAGCTACATCGACTTACCTGCTAACGCCGATGCTGCTGCAGAATCAACTGAAGCCTCTGGTGCCGGTGTCCACGCTCGTCTGACACGATGCAGGACCTGTGAGTGACGTCACAGCGTGATCTGCCAGAAGCTGGGCGTTCTGAAGAGAAGTGGATGATACTTCTCATCAGAGCGCCCAGCTAGTAAAAGTATTAAAAACGCCCCGATGTACGCACATAATACACACCCACTTGGACTTTTACTTTTAAACACACCCATTTGGACTTTTGCACGCCTCATTTGCATAACTACAAAAATGGTCATAACTTGGCCAAAAATGCTTGTTTTTAAAAAATTAAAACTTTACTGTAATCTACATTGCAGCGCCTATCTGCTGCAATAGCAGATAGGGGTTGCAAAATCTGGTGACAGAGCCTCTTTAAATCTCACTCACTTTGCTGCTACTGTATTCTGCATATTTTCTGTGTGGAAAATACGCAGCAATTCGTTAAGTGTGGACAAGCCCTAATACAGTAGCAGCAGAGTAGATTAGATGTGAACAATTCTCATCCACATGCTGCGTAAATGATAAGTGGGGAAAAAAATCTCAGAAATTGACCTGCGGTGCGGTTTTTTAATATGCAGCATGTCAATTTTATTTGCGTAACAGCTGCTCATTTGTTTCGGGTTTTCCCCATTTAATTCAATGGGGAGGTAAAACCCACAACAGATAGCAGATGTTATGTAAAAACGCAATTTAGAAAAAAGAAAAATCTTATACTTGCCCAGAATTCTGTTGCTTCGTCTGGGCCGGTCTCCTGGGATGACGTTTCACCCCATGTGACCGCTGCAGCCAATCACAGACTGCAGCAGTCATATGGGATAAAATGTCATCCCAGGGCTGCACTGTAGCGACGCTGTGTAGCACTACATACAAGGGGGGAGCACTGTATGGCACTATATACAAGGGGGGAGTGCTGTGTGGCACTATATACAAGGGGGGAGTGCTGCGTGGCACTCTCTACAGGGGGGTGTGTGTGGTGCTATCTACAGGTGTGTGTGTGTGGGTGGCGCTATCTACAGGGGGTGTGTGTGTGGCGCTGTCCACATGGGGGGTTGGCGCTATCTACAGGGGGCACTGTGTATGTGGTGCTTTACTTTACAGTGTCTGACACAATTATATTCAGTGGCGCAGTGCATGGTGATATTATATTTAAGGGCTGCAGAAATGTGTCATGGCCAGGAGAAGTCGTCATGAGCTCTGGACCGGATGGAGAAGAAAAGAGAAAAAAAAACTACTACCATCTGAGACGTCGTCACCTGTGAGTCACTGGATTTGTAGAGAATCTGTCCCCTCTCCTGACATGTTTATTATAGGAAATCCTTATACTCCACATAACGTCTTTGTGCAGTCCAGGACTGATAGAAAAATTGGTGTTACCATTCCCCTTGTCAGGAGGATGTGTCCCTGCACAGTGTGATACTGTCAGTATGTAGGGACACAGCCCTGTGAAAGGGGAATCGTAACACCCATTTGTTAATGCTTGTGCAAAAAGGTAGTGTTAGCAATAGTTACGGCGCGGCAGGGTGGCGGTGGAGAAGGGGGGCCCAAGTTTGGGTAACAGCCCAGGGCCCATGGTCTTCTTAATCCCCCACTGCATATTGGGTCAAAGTACGTTGCTCCAATGTGTGAATGAATACTTAGGCCTTAGAGCATGTTTCACGTCTGCGTTACGCACGTTAAAGCAACGGACGTTACACGGACCTATGCAATTCAACGGGGCCATTCAGACATTCAGTGTTTTTCACGCAGCGTGTGTTGGCTGCGTGAAACTCATTGCATGTCCTATATTTGTGTTTTTTGCGCATTACACACCCATTGAAGTCAATGGGTGCATGAAAATCACGGACAGCACACGGACGCACATCTGTATGCTGTGCGTGATTTACTCAGCAGTTGCTAAAGAAATTATGAGAATAAGAAAAACACCTCCTTCAGTTTATTTTGCTGACGTAATAAACGTGTGACATACGGATGACATACATGTGTAAAAAACGTAGACACGCACCGTACACGGATATCACACGGAACTGCACTGCAAGAAAAAAGCTGAGTTTTTTACGTGCACAAAACGGGCACGTTCGTGTGAATAAGGCCTTATAGTGACCAGGGGGGCTGTCGTGGTTTTCATTTCATTGTTAGGCTAGCATTACAATTGAAATTTAATCGTCATCTAGTGGCTAGCTCAGCAGTCTGCAGCTGCTGTCCGATGCACTTTGCATTCAGTCACTATAAGAATTCATTCACATATTGGAGCAACGTACTTTGACGCAATGCGCCTTGCTAGCCAACATTGGCTAAATTTTACTTTATATGTTGTGTGCCTCTCTTTTGGATATATTAAATTTATATTAATAAAAGTTGTATTTTATTTCTTTACTTTATTATTTGAGTAGTTGGAAATCAGGGTTTTATTGTGCCTTGGGCATATTAGTCATTTTTTAAATGCTCACTATGCACCTAGATAGATTATTTGATAGGTGTAGTTTCCCAAATGGGTTCATTTTGTGGGGTTTCCACTGTTTCGGTCCCTCAAGGGGCTTTGCACATGCGACAAAAGTGCCACAAACCATTCCAGCTAAACTTCAGCTCCAAAAGCCAAATAGCGCTCCTTCCCTTCTAAGTCCTGCCGTGGGTCCAAACAGCAGTTTATTACTACATATGGGGTATTGACGTAATCAGGAGAAATTGCGTTACAAATGTTGGGGTGCTTTTTCTCATTTATTCCTTGTAAAAATTAAACATTTCTATGTATTTTCAGAAAAAAAGTGTAGATTTTCATTTTTACAAATGAATTCCAATAAATTGTGCAAAAAAAACTGTGGGGTCAAACCCCTAGATAAATTCCTTGAAGGGTGTCGTTTCCAAAATGGGGTCACTTTTTGGGGGTTTCCACTGTTTGGCACCACAAGACCTCTTCAAACCTGGTGCCTAAAATATATTCTAAAAAAGGAGGCCCCAAAAGCCACTAGGTGGTCAATTGCTTCTGAGGCCTGTGTTTCAGTACATTAGGATACCAGGGCCACATGTGGGATATTTCTAAAAACTACAGAATCTGGGCAATAAATATTGAGTTGTGTTTCTCTGGTAAACTTTTCTGTGTTACAGGAAAAAATGCATTACAAATTTATTTTGGCAAAAAAAAAATGTCAATTGTAAATTTCACCTCTACTTTGCTTTAATCCCTGTGAAATGCCTAAAGGGTTAAGAAACTTTCTGATGCTGTTTTGAACACTTTGAGGGGTGCAGTTTTTAAAATAGGGTGATTCATGGGAACTTTCTAATATATAAGGCCTTCAAAGCCACTTTTTTTCCGGGACCAGTTCAGTTCTAAATAGCCTTTTGAAATTCACTCGAAAATGTGAGAAATTGCTGCTAAAGTTTTAAGCCTTGTAACGTCCTAGAAAAATAAAAGAACGTTCAAAAAATTATGCAAACATAAAGTAGACATATGGGAAATGTAAACTAGTAACTATTTTGTGTGGTATTACTATCTGTTTTACAAGCAGATACATTTAAATTTAGAAACATTTTCTCAAATACATATTGAATTTAATCTACCATTTTTTTTCACTTACAAAAAGTACAATATGTCACGAGAAAAAAATCGCAGAATCACTTGAAAAGCATTCCAAAGTTATTACCACATAAAGTGACACGTCAGATTTGAAAAAAATCGGCTGTGCCACGAGGCCAAAACAGGCTGCATGCTAAAGGGGTTAAAATGTTTACATTGCACACTTGAATAATGGGTCTAACAATATCACTTTACCTGGAAAGGGACATCTGCCATTGTCTTGGCTAGATAATATGCCTTTAAGCTGTACCAGTAATTTAGGTGTTCTCTGAGAAATACAGACATCTCCAGAGGAACTATGGGTAAAGAATAAACAGTGTTGTAGGAGGGAGGAAATAGGAGATTTTAGAAAATACTCAGGATGGGATAACCATGTATGAGAGGATGATAAAGACTAGAGAAACAAAATGGATGAAAAAGGAATTAGGGGTTTATATGAAGTGAACACAGAAGAATAGGAGTTAGTAATAATAAGAATGTGTTCAGTAGATAGAAGAAAAATAACAGTAAAAAATAAAAAGGCTGAACAGAAAGATGTCCAAAAAGCTTGTCATAGGCATGGGTCATGGACGACCACTTGTTCAGAAAGTCATTCATAGAGATGACACCAGAACATATCAGATTTGAAGTCTGCTTAGCACTACATGGACAAGTTCACCAAAAAATAGAGAGAACTCGCATTGAAAGTGCACCTATTGTTTATAATTAGGAATATTTGGCTTTGTCCAACAAGCCTATGAACAGCTCATAGCCACCAATGTACAGATCCCAAAAAATAAAATATTCCAGTTCTCTCAAATCATTTTCTTTAAATGGCATGCTCTATTCTTTCTGGTTTTCATGCATTTTTGTCACAGATTTTTAACATCAACTTTAATGGAGAATCACAATGGTATAAAAAACAGGACATGGTCAACGTGGAAGGAAAAGTGTATTTAGCATGTGGTTTTGCTATAGTTTTTCAGATGCCCCTGCCGCACAACTACCAGTACATGTGATTGTATCCTTACACCGGATTTAGTTTACGGACAGAGGTAATAAGAAGAGGTTTTTTTAGAACTATTTATATGGTCGGAAAGGGTTTGGCATGAGCAAACAGGGGCCTAATTAGATGGCAAAAGAGCTTGTATCGTACAATGGTTAAGTTGCAACAGCTTTCATCACTGCCATACTGTCCATAAAGGGGTTGTCTGCTTTATACAATTCCTAATTGTTAGAAGGGTGACTTGACAATAAGAAGATCTTATTGGGAGCCCCAATCATCTGCCGTTACCTGTGGTGAACCCTGGCAGTAAGTATTTAATTTCCCTGCAGCGCCACTACCGGGGAAATTGAGCATTACACTGTGCCCATTCTAATAAATTGGTTGTATTGCAGGACAGAACGAGGGACGCTCTTTGTAACGGCTGTCCAGTCTGGCCAAGAGACTTCCCTTCTAAGTCCTGCCGTGGGTCCAAACAGCAGTTTATTACTACATATGGGGTATTGACGTAATCAGGAGAAATTGCGTTACAAATGTTGGGGTGCTTTTTTTCATTTATTCCTTGTAAAAATTAAACATTTCTATGTATTTTCAGAAAAAAAGTGTAGATTTTCATTTTTACAAATGAATTCCAATAAATTGTGCCAAAAAAACTGTGGGGTCAAACCCCTAGATAAATTCCTTGAAGGGTGTCGTTTCCAAAATGGGGTCACTTTTTGGGGGTTTCCACTGTTTGGCACCACAAGACCTCTTCAAACCTGGTGCCTAAAATATCGTAACGGCTGTTCAGTCTGGCCAAGAGATGAGGATCCTGAACTGAATAAAACTCAGAACTCCCTAATAGGACATATGAAACTGTGTGAAATAAGTGTAGGGACTCCGAATGAGGTTGCCGTAAAAAGGCAATTGTACAGTTTGATCAAAATGTGTAACTCAAAAAAAATAAATAACTGACTCATCTTTTGCCTGGTATCTCTTTAGGGACAGCTTGGGGAACAAAGTTTATATGAAAACTTTAACTGATAGCAATTTTGGCAGACGTTTTCTAATGACTATGTCAGGTTCAAGGAATTTCCATCAAAGAATATTTAATTCCTATCCACAGGGTTCCCCTGTGTCCCCCAGCATGTCTATGGCGAATAGGAGTTTGTATGGAGCAGCAGTCGAGCATAAGTGCTCCCGCTCTATGCAACTCTATAAAGTTATGGAAACAGCTGAGGGAGGGCGCTCAGATTTTTTTCCCTAACTCCCATGAGTTGTATAAAGCGGAAGCCCAACCACTTCTCTTCACAAAATTTTCCATACTGCGGATGTGCAGGTGAGGAAGAGTGGGGGACTCGGGGCCTCATCAGTGATCATCAGTGGGGGTGAAAAATCTCATTTATTCTTTGGAAAATCCCTTTAAGATTTTTAACTAGAATATAAAAACAAATAAAAGTCTGTTGACTGAATAGTTGTTGCTCTTACAGGTCAACACAGTGGGCATGAGAGCTGCAAACATAAGAAAGAGCATGGAGAAGAACAGGAAGCCCGTGTTATTGAATACTTTGCTGGCATCGTCACCAATGTGCAGGTACAGCAGCCCGATCAGAACCCCGATACATAGATGAGACATGAAACGCAGGTGAGTCAGGACCTGGGAGAGTGGGAAAGTACAAGCAACATTACATGTAATGCCCCCATACAGTGAGAACATGTTGCCTGTAAGAAAAATGAACAGGCACCATCAAGTGATACAAACAGACTCATTGGTTGGAAAACATAGGTCAAATTGAAAGAAAAACTTATGGTCAAGGAGCGTTCAAGACAAACAACACAAATACCGTAGTGCAAAAGGGAAGCATCACATTTATAAAAATGGCTACAGGAATCTGGGACAGTATAAATCACTACAGCTCAAGTGATGGGTAAATAAAGTGCATCTCACCTCTGTCACCACAGTACCTATGGTAGTCATTCATTCTGCCTCCCAGATGTCTGTCTCTCCCTATCTGCCCCATTAATTTTATACTGTCCACCTTCTTTTAACATACCGTATCTCTCATGATTGAGAGGAATGTGCGTTTGAAGAGGATGCAGAACTGGTTCATGGAACTTGTTGCAAAAGTATGGCTTTCAATGTGGCCAGAAACATCCTGCTGGAAAAGGAGAGGATTAGTATAAATTTAGAATATAAACATAATGAAGATATTTATAAGATGAAGAGCTAATGTTAAATGGTAATGGTTTAAAGGGAGTCAGTCACCAGAACGTCCGAGTTAAACTAGTAACAGGATATTGTGGAGGAGACTAACTTGTTTCTAGTGTTTATTTTCATTTTGTGCCTACTGCCTCCTTTGTAGAGAAATACATTTTATTAGGTTTATGCTAATGAGCATTTAGGTGCAATGAGGGCGTTACCATTGCACCTAAATGCTCTTACTTCGCTCCCCAGTTCAACCCCTCTCCCTTCTTACATTGATTGACAGGGGCCAGGCAGTGTACTATCTGTAACGCGCGCGCATCCCTGCTCTTCACCCAGTGCATGCGCAGTACGATCTTTCTGCTCGACGTTCTATTCGCAGGAATGTGCATGCACAGCGCCCCTGCTCTTTATTCGGTACATGTGCAGTACTGCCGATTAGAACGTCGAGCAGAAAGATCGTACTGCGCATGCGCCGGGTGAAGAGCAGGGACGCGTGCTCGTTACAGATAGTACGGGGCCAGGCATGAACGCGCCGATTACGCTGCCTGGCCCCTGTCAATCAATGTAAGGGTATGTTCACACGGCTTATTTACGGACGTAATTCAGGCGTTTTACACCTGGAATTACGTCCGAAAATACGGCTTGAAAGCGATGACAAACATCTGCTCATTGAAAGCAATGGGCTGACGTTTGTCTGTCCACACGAGGCGTATATTTACGCGTCGCTGTCAAAAGACGGCGCGTAAATAGACGCCCGCGCCAAAGAAGTGTCATGTCACTTCTTCAGACGTAAATGGAGACGTTTTCCATGGACTCCATGGAAAACTAGCTCCAGTTACGTCCGTAATGGACGCGGCGTTCAAGCGCCTGCACATGCCGTTATGGCTGAAATGACGGGACTGTTTTCTCCTGGAAACAGCCCCGTAATTTCGGCCGTTACGGACGCTGCCGTGTGAACATACCCTAAGAAGGGAGGGGGGTTGAACTTGGGAGCGAAGTAAGAGCATTTAGATACAATGGTAACGCCCTCATTGCACTTAAATGCTCATTAGCATAAACGTAATAAAACATATATCTCGACAAAGGAGGCAGTAAGCAGAAAATGAAAATAAACACTAGAAACAGGTTTGTCTCCTCCACAATATCCTGTTACTAGTTTAACTCTGACATTCTGGTGACAGACTCCCTTTAATCACCATCATTACCGCATCATAAAATCATGACAAAAATGTATTTGTCTTGTAAATGATATATGGTACATTTACTTGGTATCCCCATATCCATAATAACCTGTTGAAAAAAAATATCAGTGAATGACGGACTATAAAACTCTGGCTAAAAATTTGTTTTTCTTGGGGAAATTTTATGCATTTTCCTCATAAAATACATTAAATGCTACATACAGTTTCCCTGAAAATTTGTCTTAAAAAATATTCAATCAATCCTGCAAAATACCGCACACGGTTACATTGATGAATAAAAAAAAAAAGTCATGCCCAACCACATGCAGTGGGGAAAATGCTTTTACTCGTCTTTAGTGACAAAATCAGCAACATCATTAAGGGGTTAATATGTACTAAAGCTACCACAATTATGCACCATAAATATTTACATGAAACATAAATTAAACGTCTACTTTTATGACATGTCAATCAGATGTGACATAAGACCAACAATGGTGGGGGTCTGTAGTGACTAGGTTTTTAGAGCTGATTTTCATTGAGAGATGTCACATATGCAAATCCCTATGGGAGCGTGATGATCCAATAGTATCCTCGCAGTCTGACTTTCTGACTTACTTCCGGTGGGTCCTTGGCCGACTTCTGCTGCTTCAACTCTTTTTCACCTTAAACAAAGTACTACCATAGTCGGCCAATATGCTGTCTAATTTCATATTTCCGGCATCTGATTTAGCCTGGAACAATGAATCTCAGGTTGCTGCATTTTATGAAGATTGATTGCGACCTTCCTACTGCACTGCATGATCGAATTCCTCTGGGTATCAGATTGGGAAATCCATTTTAGGGGAGATCTTAAGAAAGGGAACACACTTGATGTTTCCCTTGCTAGCTCCAACCTTCAATAAACCCCCAGTCACTGCTCAGTAGAAGTCCATGCAAGTGGGTCGTACAGCATTCTCAGCAGAGGAATGAGGACGCAGTGTGCCTATAGGCCTTTGTCTCTATTGTGGACAGTTGTCCTATTTGTCCTTCACAGCCGGAAAACTCCAAGGCTTAGGTGAGAGAGGGAGTTTACCTTGGGCCTCACACCCTAATGATTCTGGTTCCTGTTATTGTCAGTTTACAAGCTCATCACGAGGCTAGTGTGGACTTTTTTGGACTCCGACGCAGCTGGACATTTTATTGAATTTGCTCGCTGATGATCTTCTTGTTTCCAGCATTGCCCCCCTGTTCTGAATCGCAACCCGGAATTACCGCTCAGATCTATTGCTTTTCTATCCGAGCTGCCTCCGCAATACCAAGACTTTGCTAATGTATTTTCAGAAAAGGCAGTAGAGATTCTTCCAGTACATCTCTTCTACCGTTGTTATATTCCACTTCTTCTATTTAAATGGGACATTGGCCTTTACTCCTCACGTGCAGGTCAAGGTACATCCTTACCTGGCTATTGTTCCTAACTGTTATAGACTCTGTTCCTGACTCCTGATCCTGACCTTTCTCTGCCTTGTTCCTGGATTAAGCCCCTATCTCACCCTTTGGAATTGTCAACTGGTTCTTGTCATGGTATCGATCCCAGCCTGAATCCTGAATACCGTTCTATCTCATCCTCTGGCTTTATACATCCTGACTGTGTATATATTGGCAACCCCCACCTACAGAGGAACTTCTGCCAATCGGTGACTAGTTTGGGGACTACACCGTGACAATCTGACCAGGAAAGTTCATACCTCTTTACAGAGGTCAAGTGTGAAGAAAGTAGAGTTTCCTTAAACTCCACACCCCAGTCCGATGAGAAAGGTAACAGCACACAACATGCCATATATGAAAATACAACTTAAAAAAGTTGTCCCAAAATTGACAATTATCACTTTTCCAAGGAATAGGTGATAATTGTCCTTTTGCTGGCGACCCCACCGCTGGGACCACACCAATCACAAGAACGAGGACCCAAAGCTCAGAGACAGTGGTGCCGCAGTGAGGAGGAGCTTAAATGAGGCAGTGGTTATACATGCACCTGCCACTCCATTCAATGACTATGGGACTGATGGAAAAGCCGGGTCTGTACTCGGCTGTTTCTGTAATCCCCATAGGCTTTAAATGAAGCGGCAGTGTACATGCTTGACCGCCACTCCATTAAATTCCTGTGGATAGGTGATAATTGCTGATTCTGGGAATACACCTTTAATAATTTATATGCACAACCACCTTCACGCAACTTTGGATCAAACAGTGATTATATGCACAAATTGCATCAAAATTCAACTTTGCTGCCAAAATGCTTACTCATGCAGACAATGCAAACATAATGTACTCTCCAACATAACGCAAATGTTTTTTTTTTTTAAACATTACATTCCCTAATTATAGCATCAATTCGGGAAAAAAACATACTGAATTCTGTCTAGATAGTTTGCAAAAACCTAAACTTTTGGAAGGGACTACCTCTCCAGACCTATTAGTTTACTTTCTGGATGGCCAACTGAGGTACCTACGAGCAAGGGTGTTGATGGAAGATTTATCCAGCCCTGAACATCCTCTAGCCCATTATCTGAATATTTAAATCCTATAGCCGGTTTTAGAGTGTCCTGCCTTGTTTCCTCCGACTCTCCTCCACTACACTAATTGTCTGTTCAAGTCTGGCGAGAGGCAAAAACTTTGGCATCCTTTGTGAGTCTACCATATGAAATTCCTCTATGGTCATACCCCATCTTTACCGACATGATCAACCTACCTGATCGTGGGTTCTTTCAAAAGCTAGGCGTTATATGCCAGAAGTCATTATGCATATCTAATCGGTGGTCGAAATAGACATGAGCGGGTCCCTGTGCAAGAACAGAATACGAGTCCTTTACTTTTCAACCATAGAGCATCCCCCTTATCATACAAAATCCCCATTATGTCTCTCCAACAGTCCACCAGTATTTGCGAGGTATTAAATTTATTAGCTCAATCCTTTACATGCAATCTAATGAACAGTAGGACACTGTTAATATGGTAATAGTCAGAGTGCTGTATGCTAATGCACAACCCTGACTCCCAAGCTCAGAGAAATAATTCAGAAGACTACTTGCTGCTGTGTTATTCATTCTGCTTCATTAGCATACAGCGTATGGGCCATTTGTAGGCTTACTGCAGGAGAATGCAAGGGAGTACAAAAAAAATAAAATCCATTTGGAAACTGTGTATTTTACGCTATTCACTCATTACTGTAGTCAGGGGGTATTCCGTGGACAGATTCCCTTTAAGCTGACAGAGGGACCCCTTACCTGTTGGACCCCTGGTGTGTCCACCCCTGCATTTAATACATTAAACTCATTTTGCTCAGCTCACAATACAATTTTATAGATATCTACAGTTGAGGCATACCAAGCTTACAGTCCACTGAGCTTAATCCCTAACGCCGATCACACAATATAAAGAAAGGCAGCCTTCCATTATTTAATTATTATCTAAGGGCAAGACAGGAGAGTAGTTTGGAGTTGCAGGTGCTCAGAGCTGGAAATAGAACTACAAGTCTCATTGAGGTATCCAAATGGCAATGCAGGAGAGTAGTCTGTGATATCCAGGGTCAACCACTGGGAATAGAATTACAAGTCCTAGTTAGTTATCTAAAGGGCAATGCAGGAGTGTAGACTGTGATAGCCAAAATCAACATCTGGGAGTAGAAATACAAATCTCAGCTAGGTATATAAAGGACAATGCAGGTGTGTAGTTTGTGATAGCATGGGTCAACAACCAGGAGTAGTACTACAAGTCTCAGTGAGGTATCAAAAGAGCAATACAGTAGTGTAGTCTGTGATAGCCAGGATCAACAACTGGGAGTGGAACTACAAGTCTCAGCGAGGTATCCAAAAAGCAGGCAAAAACAGGGTGAAAAACAATGTCAAACACTGTAGAAGGACAGAAAGCTGTATATCACAACTAGGTATGAGTAAACTCAAATAACTGTCACGGAGGTCGTTGCTGAGGAGATTTAAAAAGAGCACCCAGCCCTCTGATTGACTGGGTGAGGCAAGTTCATTATAGTACCCCACTTCTACGAGGGGCCACCCGACCACTAGGGATCTTGTAATGGAATCTTTTCTTTAGAACATTGGCATGAACAGAACGAGCAGGGACCCAGGATCTTTTTTCAGGACCATAAACTCTTCCAATGAAGCAAATATTGATGTGACCCCCTAAATCCCTAACAACCAATAATAGATTGACTTTAATACTCAAGGTGACTTGATTGGGTTAGTCAGGTATTTAAGGAATACATTAGTGATCTTAAATGGCTCAGGCAGTAGAAGATGGAAAACCATAGGGTTAATAATTTCTAGAATTTATATGGACCAATATATTTAGATGATGACATTTTATCCTGTTATTTTTAGTGACCAACCACACCCTTTCCTCAACCCTTAACTAAGGACCCAGAGCATGTCTCCGATCTGCAACTCTTATGTGCCCTTTTACAGACCTATTCAGATTACAGTGATCCTCTGCCCATAAAGACTTCAAGCAATCGGTGATTATCTTAGCCTCAGGAGTATCAACCACAGGAGGAGAGAAAGAACAAAATTTTGTATGGAACATGATAACGGTTATTTAGGTCTTAATCACACAGTATTTTGGGCAGTATTTGTAAGCCAAATGACCCATGAGTGGGTCCAAAACACGAAAGAGTACAAATCTTTCAGTTATACTTTTCTCTGTGTAGGTTCCACTCCTGGTTTTGGCTTACAAATAGTTAGGCAAAATACTGACCAAAATACTGCCACGTGAAAGTTTAAAGAAAACGCTGCCAAAGGAAGGAAAGACACCCAATTATGTGATGGAATCACCGAGAACATCACGTAGCGGTGACGCTGCGCCACAGACGCGATGACACGCACGTGATGATGTAGCAACATGGCACCTCCTGCTTCCTCCCCTATCCTCCACGCGTTGAGCGGTGTATAGTGGCAGGTGAACTTCGCTGCTGCGAGTGGCTCCTGGACCCAGATATACACGATGCCTCCTCTTTTGGCCTTCTTCTCCCACTAAGATGCTTTTAGGGGGGTGAACTTTGGCTTTATGCAGCACTGGGACCAGGACCAAGTCTACAGGATATCAGGACACTGAACTTGGCTTTATGCAGTGCAGGGACCAGGACAACAAGACACATTCTGGATACCTTATTCTATTTCCCATATTTGCTCTATCCTCCTAAGGAAGTTCTTTGAAATAGACAAGGGACGTGAGTTGTCTATTGAAATACTAATACCTGCTGTATTCGTTGCTTAATATTCAAAGCTCCTTAGACCATTACCTTTGCTTCTCTATTGTATTACATCAATAAAACTACAACATATAAGGAATTTTTCCTTGTCAGCTGGAGCACATACAGGATGTGAGCCTGTTTGTCAGTAATGTGGATATAAGGATTTCTAGGGACTGCCAACTTGAGTGCATAAGGGATATGAGCGGAGTTTTACTTATTAATATTGGCTGCCTAATTGTTTGCTGCATTTAAATTGCATTTCACTACTGGATGGACTTCCTGTATATATCTGGATCTCTGGGGCTTAAAGGGGCAAGTTTGCCTAGACTTATATAGTACTTCCATTTTTTTCTTACCTATGACTCTGTGGTAGTAATTTATGAGGTTCTGAGGTGGTTGAGGAGTGGTTGAGGAAGTATTCGTTTGGAGTGGTCATTGCTGGCTATAGGTGGTTTGAAACATCTCGTTTCCACTTTCTCTATTTCTCCATACACAATGGTGGTGAAAACTAAAGCTAAAGCTAATAATACAATAGGAGGGAAAAATAAAAAGATGGAGGAAATAGCAGGGAAAGCTGCTGATGACTACACAGATTTGGTAGAAAGTCCCTCACCACTGAAGAAGCTGATTAATTTGCAAGAAAATCTTGCCTGAAGAGGTAAAATCTCTATAAATTTGTCTAAAAAGCCAGTAGATAATACATCTGATATAAGTAAGAGTAGTAATGAAGCTTCCCCAGCTAACAAGAAGGATACAACCAGTAGGGAGGTTTAAGGAAACTGAGAAAGACTCAGAGAAAAACACACAGGAAGATACAATACAAGAAATTCTTAGGACTGTTAAAATATCTAATGCCAGGTTTGTACTCTCTCTCCGGCCCTTTTCATATTAACATTGGAACCACTATTGTTACATATCAGACAGCATGACGATGTTAGAGGCTTAACTGTAGGCGCTGTACAACATAAAATAGCGGCCTTTGCAGATGACCTTCTCTTGCTCATTACAAACCCGTTGAGAGCTATGCCCCATATACTTGCTTTGTTTGACACATTTGGCTATGTTTCCTATTTTAAAATAAACCTCGGTAAGTCGGAAGCGTTAAATATCAATGTACCTTCTCATATTGCTACCCAACTGCATAGTTGTACCCCTTTCAAATGGCCATCCAAGGCAACTAAATTTCTTGGGATAATTATTTCAGCTGACCCTGGGGACTTATTTGCACTCAATTATAAACCCCTTTTACCAAAATTCAAACACTATTATTGTCTATTTGTTTGCCGTTCCTCTCGTGGTTTGGCAGGAAAAACTTACTAGCTACTTATATACTCCCGCAGATTATGTATATGTTGATTGCATTGCCTATTGATGTCCCGAAAAGTTACTTTCGGAACTTTAAAACACTGTTCATTTCCATTCTTTGGAATTGCAAGCACTCTAGATTAGCATACTCTTCTCTTATACAGAAAACAGAGCAGGGGGGCATCTCTCTACCTGACTTGGAAACGTATTTCATAGCCAATCACTTATCTAGATGGATGCAATTAGCAGATATTAGCAATACCTCTTTATCTGTTGTTATGGAACGGGCCCTTTTGGTGTCGGATATGCTTAATCTGCTCTGGGTAAGCAATGTATTGCAACAAAAACGATGTGTAGAAAAGGTGGATCCAGCACTCGAATAATTAAAATTCCAATTTTATTTAGGTCATATTAAAACAAGGGATAAAACAAAAATCCCGGGACCACGCTTACGCGTTTCAGACCACTAGGGTCCTTAATCATAGCTTACTTTACAAAGATAAAATTTACATATAAATAGTCAAAGACATTCAATCAGGTGACTGTTTAGGGCTGGGTTTGAGAATTTAACTCCATGTTGTATGTTACAAAATTTGTGTCGTAGTTGCCCTATAATGTTATAATTCGCAAGATTATTATACAAAAGAAGGTGAAAACATCCCAAATGGCATATTAAAGAAAGTGTAATGGTGGGGGGGGGTAGGGAAACGGACAAGTGAGCCCTAATCTACCCGCCACTCTGTCCCTGCCTACTTGCAACGACCCGCCCTAGACGACGGGGTACAACTGGGCGGCGGTCCCTGCGCTCAGTAAGTGCATGACAAACACGACAAACAAACAAGGGAACACAAGCAAGGGAAATGGGCAGTTGCTCGCGGAAACACCGTGAGCAACAGAGTAGTGAACGAGCCGAGTCAAGCCAGGAGAGTGCGAGGTACAAAGCGAAAAGCAGAAGAGTAGTCGGTAAGCCAGGGTCTGTATGGAGCAGGATCAAAAAGTAGCAGGAGCTGTAGCTGGGCCAGGAAACCTCAAGGAAAGAATTCACAAGCACAGATGGACAGGAAGAGCAGGCTTAAATAGACCGAGGGCGGGAGCTAGCTGAGTCTGGCCAGGTTGCGATAGGCTCTCCCACTCCTAAGCCTGCCAGCCTGAGTGGAGGAAGCTGGTGTCTGTCTCAGGGATGTACACTCAGGTGTTGACTGATTAATTCTGGGAGTTAACCCTGAAGCAGTGCCTGGCAGATCCTTTACAGAAAGACTGTCATATAATAAGAACTATTTCAATATACACAGAAAGAGATCCCTTATTTGTATTTTATGGCTTGAGACATGTGATTTAGTCGATCAATTCATTAGTCTTCAGGTGTGTATTATAGTCAAACGTAATTCAAGGAAGAAGGCTAATTTGTGTGTTTAGTAATAGTAGTTTAAGGACATTGGAAAAGTATGAAAATGTTATTAGAATAAGTGACATTTCTATTGTGCAAGTAATATATCTTACATCATATATATTAAATAGTATAAAAACCATTCAATAGAATAAAGAAATTTGTCTAAATGTATGACACTCGTGGTGCTGAAGGACAGCTCCTTTCCCATATAGTGTTAGAATAATCAGTATATATCATTTGCGTGGTGCTGAACAGACAGCTCCGCTTTAAATGACACAGTGAACCAATATTCAAAGAGTAAAAGGATAGATTCTCTTCCAAGAGTGTATGCACAGATTAATTGATAGACAATTCTTGATAGAATTTAATTTAATCTAAACAAAACTTTTACTTAAATAATGAATTGAAACTAATATTAATTTTTATGTCATCAATTACTTTAAATTTGGAATTTTTGTGAAATAAAATATACAAGATTTGATCAATAAATATACATTAAATCGTTCCTGTAATTCATACCTGTTGGGAAACGAGTGTCTAGTTTTAAAATCCATAATGCGTCTCTATTGAGCAAAAGTTTTCTCCAATTCCCTCCTCTTTTTGGGCAGAATACTCTCTCTAAGCCGCAAACTTTCAATGCACTGATTTCACTTTGGTGTGTCTCTCTAAAATGTTTTGCCGCTCCTGAAATATTAATTTTATTTAAGTTTTTAATATCTGCTAAATGTTCGGCTATTCTTCTCTTGAGGGGTCTTATAGTACATCCTACGTATTGTTTATTGCAAGCGTTGCAAAATATGACATACACCACATGAGTGGTATTGCAGTTAATGTAAGACTTTATGGGAAAGGAATTATTACTTGAAAAAGATTTTAAATTATCAGAAGTCATCATAAATTTACAAGTTGTACATCTATTACCCCCACATTTGCATGAACCTGTGTACTTCAACCATGTACTTTTTTTTATCAGGAATTTTGGGGAAAATACTAGGTGAAATTCTATTTCCTATCGTGGTTGAGTTTTTCGCTACAAAGTTGCAACCTGTTTTTAATATTTTCTTTAAGTCATGATCTTTGTCTAGGATAGGTAAATAACGTTTGACAATGGATATTATCTGTTTGTACTCATTGCTATAGGGAGTAGAAAAAGTTAAGGAATTTTTTTGATGGTTGGTCTTAATATTGTTTATTTTGGGGTACAAATATTCTGATCTGGATTTAGCCTTAACTTTATTTTTTGCTTCTTGTAACATTTGTTTAGAATAGCCATGTGTTGTAAGCCTAGTATCAATGATGTTGCATTCTGCTAGAAAGGTGGAATTTTCAGTGCATATTCTTTTCGCACGTGTATACTCTCCTAACGGAAGATTGTTAATGACATGCTTCGGGTGTGCACTTGATGCATGTAAAATTGAGTTTCCCGAAGTGGGTTTACGATATAAGCTACTTACAATACTGGATTTTGAAGAGTCACCAGTTAGAGTAATATCAAGAAAGGATAAGGATGTAAAATTTTTGTTATGTGTAAAAATTAAATTATCTTCGTTGTTATTGATATACAATATAAAGTTATCAATTGCTGTATATGAGCCTGACCAAATAATCAGTATATCATCAATGAAACGGCCATAATAATATATATCCTTTACAAATGGATTTGAGTTGCTATGGATATACCGTTCTTCCCACCAGGCTACATAAATGTTAGCTAATGAGGGTGAGAACTTTGCCCCCATAGAACATCCTAAACATTGTAAATAGAACAAATTATCGAATAGAAAATAATTATGTTTCAATAAATGGAAAGTAACACTAAGAATATATTCTTTTAGATGATCCGAATAATTAGTGTATTTTTGTAGTTGATCATTGAGGGCTACAATAGCTTTATCATGAGGAATAGATGAATATAAGGCACTAATATTACATGTAACCCAACAAAAAGAATCTGACCATTTCAATTTATCCATTATTTGAAGAACATTTGTACTATCTTTGATGTAACTAGGGGCCCTCTTGACAAGAGGTTGTAGTAAATTGTCCAACCACTCCCCTAAACGCTAATTTAATGAATCTATACTAGAAACTATTGGTCTTAGAGGCGGTGGAAAGGATTCTTTGTGGATTTTGGGAAGAGCATGAAAAATAGGAATCACTGGAAATTTTTTATCTCGATATTTACTTTCTTTTTCCGAAATAATGCCCAAAGTGCAACCCTCCTGTATAACATCACATAATTTGGTTTTAAAAATATTAGTAGGATCTGATTTTAATATTTTATATGTTTTTGTATCATTTAATAATTGCGTAATTAACTTTTTATATAGTTCAGAGTCCATAATGACTACTGACCCTCCTTTGTCTGCATTTTTTATTGTTATATCCTTATTATCATGTAATTCTTTCAACGCTAAATTTTCCCCTTTCGAAAGATTATTAACTGGATTCTTTTTATCTTTATATAAAGATTTCAAAGCTTCCTCTACAGCTGTTTGGAAGTCATCCATAGCATTGGATCTGCATGATAAAGGATAAAAAGCAGGATTAGGCAAAAAAATACGGTTAATAGGAGCATTGGACAGTCCCATAAAAGTAGAACTTTCCTTTTCCAAGGTTTGTACATTCATGATCGTCATTTGCTCTTCAAATAAAAAATTATCAAAATCATTTGTTGATGATGCATTACTTTCCACCTCTTGAGATTGTATAGTATCTTCTTCCCAAAAATATTTTTTCACAGTTAGTAGTCGTACAAATTTGTTGACATCAATTAGAGTTTGATATAGATCAAAACTTCTAGTTGGTACAAAATTAAGTCCTTTTTTAGCACTTTTAACTGGTTGGAATTAAGAATATGAGCTGACAAATTCACGACTGTAAAATTATTGCTGTAGTTTACATCTTGAATGGTGTCTGTATTATTTCCACACATAATTATATCTTGGTTAATATGATGGTGTGATGTGGTTGTTTTTCGTTTTGAAGATCTTATGACTCTGTTCACACCCGTTATTTGTAATTTCTCCTCTTCGGATATCTGCTGTTTCCTCTTGATGGTTCTCCTAGATCTTCTTGTATGCGTCCATGTCTGCTTGGCTCTAAAAAAGCGGTGGTACGTGTCTCACCAAACTCCTGGACCCTTGCCCTGGATGGTGCCAAAGACCCCCTCGGAATCCCAACTACTGCGGTTCCCAAATGACCCTCAGAATCCGACGTTGCATCCGTAGAATCATACTCAGAGGACGAGAAATTAACTCTGTTTGTGTGTCTCTTCCATTTTTTTGTCCTGATTTCGTTTTTTCAGGATAGATTGTAACCCTGCGTTATGTCTGCGGAAATTTTTCCAAGTGTAAACACTATTTTCCTTGTAATCTTTAGTATCTCTTTCAAATTTATTGCGTTTGACTTTCATTATGTCCTCTTCGAGAAGATAAATGTTTTCTTTAATCTTCCTGTTTAAGTCGTCATAATTGCTTAGATGATTCAGTTTTATTAAACTGTTGCGAAATTCTTTTATAGTGGACTCAACAGAGGAAGCTTTGAAATCTTTATATAAAGATAAAAAGAATCCAGTTCATAATCTTTCGAAAGGGGAAAATTTAGCGTTGAAAGAATTACATGATAATAAGGATGTAACAATAAAAAATGCAGACAAAGGAGGGTCAGTAGTCATTATGGACTCTGAACTATATAAAAAGTTAATTATGCAATTATTAAATGATACAAAAACATATAAAATATTAAAATCAGATCCTACTAATATTTTTAAAACCAAATTATGTGATGTCATACAGGAGGGTTGCACTTTGGGCATTCTTTCGGAAAAAGAAAGTAAATATCGAAATAAAATTTTTCCAGTGATTCCTATTTTTCATGCTCTTCCCAAAATCCACAAAGAATCCTTTCCACCACCTCTAAGACCAATAGTTTCTAGTATAGATTCATTAAATGAACGTTTAGGGGAGTGGTTGGACAATTTACTACAACCTCTTGTCAAGAGGGCCCCTAGTTACATCAAAGATAGTACAAATGTTCTTCAAATAATGGATAAATTGAAATGGTCAGATTCTTTTTGTTGGGTTACATGTGATATTAGTGCCTTATATTCATCTATTCCTCATGATAAAGCTATTGTAGCCCTCAATGATCAACTACAAAAATACACTAATTATTCGGATCATCTAAAAGAATATATTCTTAGTGTTACTTTCCATTTATTGAAACATAATTATTTTCTATTCGATAATTTGTTCTATTTACAATGTTTAGGATGTTCTATGGGGGCAAAGTTCTCACCCTCATTAGCTAACATTTATGTAGCCTGGTGGGAAGAACGGTATATCCATAGCAACTCAAATCCATTTGTAAAGGATATATATTATTATGCCCGTTTCATTGATGATATACTGATTATTTGGTCAGGCTCATATACAGCAATTTATAACTTTATATTGTATATCAATAACAACGAAGATAATTTAATTTTCACACATAACAAAAATTTAACATCCTTATCCTTTCTTGATATTACTCTAACTGGTGACTCTTCAAAATCCAGTATTGTAAGTAACTTATATCGTAAACCCACTTCGGGAAACTCAATTTTACATGCATCAAGTGCACACCCGAAGCATGTCATTAACAATCTTCCGTTAGGAGAGTATACACGTGCGAAAAGAATATGCACTGAAAATTCCACCTTTCTAGCAGAATGCAACATCATTGATACTAGGCTTACAGCACATGGCTATTCTAAACAAAGGTTACAAGAAGCAAAAAATAAAGTTAAGGCTAAATCCAGATCAGAATATTTGTACCCCAAAATAAACAATATTAAGACCAACCATCAAAAAAATTCCTTAACTTTTTCTACTCCCTATAGCAATGAGTACAAACAGATAACATCCATTGTCAAACGTTATTTACCTATCCTAGACAAAGATCATGACTTAAAGAGAATATTAAAAACAGGTTGCAACTTTGTAGCGAAAAACTCAACCACGATAGGAAATAGAATTTCACCTAGTATTTTCCCCAAAATTCCTGATTAAAAAAGTACATAGTTGAAGTACACAGGTTCATGCAAATGTGGGGGTAATAGATGTACAACTTGTAAATTTATGATGACTTCTGATAATTTAACATCTTTTTCAAGTAATAATTCCTTTCCCATAAAGTCTTACATTAACTGCAATACCACTCATGTGGTGTATGTCATATTTTGCAACATTTGTAATAAACAATACGTAGGATGTACTATAAGACCTCTCAAGAGAAGAATAGCTGAACATTTAGCAGATATCAAAAACTTAAATAAAATCAATATTTCAGGAGCGGCAAAACATTTTAGAGAGACACACCAAAGTGACATCAGTGCATTGAAAGTTTGTGGCTTAGAGAGAGTATTCTGCCCAAAAAGAGGAGGGAATTGGAGAAAACTTTTGCTCAATAGAGAAGCATTATGGATTTTAAAACTAGACACTCGTTTCCCAACAGGTATGAATTACAGGAACGATTTAATGTATATTTATTGATCAAATCTTGTATATCTTATTTCACAAAAATTCTAAATTTAAAGTAATTGATGACATAAAAATTAATATTAGTTTCAATTCATTATTTAAGTAAAAGTTTTGTTTAGATTAAATTAAATTCTATCAAGAATTGTCTATCAATTAATCCTTGCATACACTGTTGGAAGAGAATCCATCCTTTTACTCTTTGAATATTGCTTTACAGTGTCATTTAAAGCGGAGCTGTACGTTCAGCACCACGCAAATGATATATACTGATTATTCTAACACTATATGGGAAAGGAGCTGTCCTTCAGCACCACGAGTGTCATACATTTAGACAAATTTCTTTATTCTATTGAATGGTTTTTATACTATTTAATATATATGATGTAAGATATATTACTTGCACAATAGAAATGTCACTTATTCTAATAACATTTTCATACTTTTCCAATGTCCCTAAACTACTATTACTAAACACACTAATTAGCCTTCTCTCTTGAATTACGTTTGACTATAATACACACCTGAAGACTAATGAATTAATCTACTAAATCACATGTCTCAAGCCATAAAATACAAGTAAGGGATTTCTTTTTGTGTATATTGAAATAGTTCTTACTATATGACAGTCTTTCTTTAATATGCCATTTGGGATGTTTTCACCTTCTCTTGTATAATAATCTTGCGAATTATAACATTATAGGGCAACTACGACACACATTTTGTAACATATAACATGGAGTTAAATTCTCAAACCCAGCCCTAAACAGTCACCTGATTGAATGTCTTTGACTATTTATATGTGAATTTTATCTTTGTAAAGTTAGCTATGATTAAGGACCCTAGTGGTCTGAAATGCGTAAGCGTGGTCCCATGATTTTTGTTTTAACTCTTGTTTTAACATGACCTAAATAAAATTGGAATTTTAATTATTCGAGTGCTGGATCTACCTTTTCTACACATCGTTTTTGCTTCAATTGCCTGCAGTCGATACAGGATTAGTCTAGGAGTATCTACAAGCACCTACAGCATTTGGATTAATCACTTTGCATCAGTCAAGCATCTTATATATAAAAACCGCATGGAAAACGCAACCATGGCGTGGTGGTTATGAGGTGAGCGAAACTTTTAGTAAAATATTTTTTCTAGAATTTAATGTGACCAGGGTCACTAGGAGATAGCGCTTCGCCTCATGCTCAGCTTGGGATTCTTGCATTGTCCTCCTCAGTGATAACAGAGATTTAATTCATATGATATACTATTCATGAGATAAAATATTTACCATTGAAGATTTTTAACTTACTGTTCTTTTTTTTTTATAGAGAGAACAATTGGAACTCGGGACCACTTACCAAGGATTGATATTTCTATATAATACTTAAATGTAGTTTATATATAATATATAGTTCCTGTATACTACGGCTGAATTTGACTGTCAGGGATTCTCTTTTTTATTATAATTATTTTCTAAGCTGTATGTTCTAGAAAATAGAAGAAATATATTGATTTAAATGTCAGTTTAATGTAAGTCACTAACTACGGTCTAGCTTAATTGCTAGATAAACGGACACCCTGTCCCGATACATGTTGTATGGGACACTGTATAAGTGGACCTGACACATGAGAATGTGACGGGTTAACATACGGGCCCTGACCTTGGGGACTGCGAGTCACGTAATGGTGAATCGAGAATCCTGAGTCCACGTGTGGGACAATTGGTTGTAAATATATGTAATGAATATGTAATCTGCGCACGTCAGTTCAGAACGACATCTCCTATATTTTTTCTTTTTCTATGGATAAACAGTTGTAATACACATAAGGATAATTATCCTCTCCCTTACAGCCAAATTTCCCTGTTTTTTGAAAGGATGAAAACCAGTTTTTCATACATAAACAGCAGCTACGAGACTTACTACTTCCTGTGTCTGTGCAGGGACTTGTGTATGATGTGGTTGCATAGCAACGATTCACTTCCGGTCAAAGTTTACTGACATGTCAACAGGAACACCGTGCAACTAACAAAAGCATGGTTTCATGATAGTGTATTACTATGGATTACATAATACAGTCCTGATTGGTGAGCGGCCCTAATGTCCTAATTAAACACATGTTTTTGCATGTTTGATTACATAATAATAAAGCATATAGGTTTTTATTTAATGTTGGAATGTTTTTTTATGTTATGTATTTATCACATGTACACTGCTATTGCAAACACATTTCATGAACTGAGTTTATTATGTACCCTTATGGATTTTAAAATTTGTACAACACTATATTGAAGGTCCATTATGTAAATGATGCACATGCTATTTATATCACTGTTATCAATGTGGCACCATGCTCGAAAAAGGTCCTAAGGTTGGACAGAAACGTTGCATCCAGTTTTGCTGTTTGAAATAAATCACCTGTATTTGCCATACCGGAGTGCTGCGGGATTTGTTTATATATACATTCATTATGCTTGGATCAGGATTACCTGCTGGGCACCCATATCCAATTTGGAATTTATCTTTGAGTGATGCTTTTTTCTATTTTATATATATATTTTAAGTGGGTATATGTCACCTACTCTCTGCCTGCGACTCCCTCGGTGTCCGGGACATCGAGAGTTGCTCATTTGGGCGTCGCCTGGCCTAGCAGACTGAGGCAGTCTGCAGCCAATAGGAGCTCAGGAGCGTCAGGCCTATCAAAGCCTGGCTGATGTTCCTGAGCTCCCGCCCTCTCCTTATTTAGTTCAGCCTGGGATAGTTCGCCTTTGTCTGTAATTAGAGTTTCCTTGCCTGTGCTTTCCCTTGTTTCAGGAGATAGGGGGATAAAAAATGGAATATCCGAGGGCGCAGCTGTACTGAAAATTGCTTTTATTTGTACAACAACATTTGTTTCAGACTCCCCTGAGCGACTTGCTTTTTGACTTCTTGTGACCTGGCCGGACTCCTGACTTTTCTTTGCCTTCTGACTTTAGTTTTTTCCGCACTCTCCCGGTTTGACCCTGCCTGCCTTACTTCGCCTTTTGCGCCCGGACTTGTCCGCGGCGCAATTGCCCTGCCTCTCCCTTCGTGTACTTCCCATGTTACCCTTTGTTATTTCATAAGGTTTCTGTCTTATCTGTTTGTCAGTTTCTCTTGTACCAGTTGTGCGCCGTTGTTTAAGTCAGGTCGTACAAGTAGGTAGTGTGAAGGATGGTTTATTTGCTTATATTCTCTATATGAAATTACATTATGAATTATCAAGCAGGATGCCGAATTACTAAGATATGTATTATGTGAAAGTGATTATGATAATGTTTATTTGATTTAGTTTTGTGCAGCAGCCATCTTGTCTGGAGTTCCCATCTTGGTTCTTTTGTAGTGAATAGGAAAGTCATTGTTCCTTTAAAGGGAATGTGTTGCTAGCAAAAAAAAATTTTTTTTTTTTTGTTAGACAATTAGTGTGTGGGTGATTAAACATTGTTCTAATTTTTTTTATTTTTTTCACGAGTTAGGAAATATTATAAATTAGATTCTAATTTATAATATTTCCCAGTGCTGGTCACTAGATGGAGCAATTCCCAAAATTGCAGCATTGCATGTGGTAAAGCAACCACATTGCTTTATGCTGCAAAATTGGGAAAAACTCACTCGCTCTAGTGAGCTCTCAGAATCCCCCCCTCCTTTATCCTGGCTAGTGCCAGGAGAAACGAGGGGATTGAACGGTCAAACCTCCTACACTGTGTGTCGCCATTTTTTGTTGAGCTAACACACAGTGTAGTAGGTTTACATACAGTAGTAAACACACACTGAAACACGAACATACATAGAAATCACTTACCTGCTCCAGTCGCCGCCGCTCCCTCCGGTCCGTCTGCTCCATCTGCTGCCGCTGCTCCATGTGCACAAGTCCGGAAGCCGCGACCGGAAGTAGTAGTCTTACTGTCCGGCTGCGACTTCCGGTCCACAGGAAAATGGCGCCGGACGGCGCACAGTTCAACTTTGACTGTGTGGGAGCGGCGCATGCGCCGTTCCCACACAGACGGCGTACACCATAGTGGATGGAACGGGCCCCGTTCGCATTCACTATGGGACTGGAGCTGCCGTATTCCATGTCTGTATGTGTCGTTAATCGACACATACAGAAATGGAGTAAAAAATGGCAGCCCCCATAGGGAAGAAAAAGTGTAAAAATAAAAAAAAGCAAAACACAAACACACAAATAAATATCACATTTTTTAATAAAAGACTAAAATCAAACTGATGTTAAAAAAAAAATTTTTAATGACACTATTCCTTTAATACAAGTAATGTTGATTTTGTATGTTTTATCTTTGACCATGGTTCCCATGCAAAGCTTGTAGAGAAGGAACAGGGAGTGAGAAGGGAGGGTGGCAAGTATGTGTGTGGGAGAGCCATGCTACGGGAACATTCTGCCCAAGAGAGATAAGGCCATCTGCAAACCTAATGTGGTAAGAATTATAATGATGTATCTGGGATGTATCTTATTGTATGCTTTTTACTGAATAACAAATATTGTCACATTGTCTGTGATTGGTTAACCTCAAGTCTACACCCCTTCTGAATTTCAGTATTATAGTTTGAGCTTGGAAATAAACTTTCAGAGGATTATTTTGAGCATATCAGCAGCGTCTGTGTGTTTTCTTCTCCTCTCTCGATATATATCGGTGAAATATCCTAATTAGGATACTGAATAATGGGGCCTGGCCTGATAGTCTGTTTGGACTCGTATAAATTTCAGTCTAATATATTTTGAGCCATTGATTTCCATGACAGTAGGGACCGAGGTTTGGGAAAAACAGGAACCTCACTGTTTACTGTGTATTTGTTCATGACAGTATATAAATGGAATATACTAATAACATCTCCATCGGGACTAAGCCTCCTCCCCTAGAAGGGGGAGTTTGGTTTGGCTAATCTTCTAGATCTCGGCAAGATGTCAATTATGGATTAGCATTGTTGGCGTGGCCTGGAGGTCAGACCCATGAAGTTAGGGGGAGGAAGGGAGAAAGAAAGGTGTAATGATGGGGAAGGGAGACAGACAGGTGAGCCCTAATCTACCCGCCACTCAGTCCCTGCCTACTTGCAACGGCCCGTCCTAGGCGACAGCTTACAACTGGGCGACGGTCCCTACGCTCAAAAAGTGCACGACAGACAAACAGACAAGGGTACACAGAAGCTAAGGGAAATGGGGTAGTTGCCCACGGCAACCCCGTGATCAAAAAGAGTAGTGAACGAGCCGAGTTAAACCAGGAGTGTACGAGGTACCAAACGCAGAGCAGGAGAGTAGTGAACGAGCCGAGTCAAACCAGGAGTGTACGAGGTACCAAACGCAGAGCAGGAGAGTAGTCAGTAAGCCAGGGTCAATATGAAGCAGGGACAAATAGTTCAAGCAGCAGCAGAGCCAGGAAACAGGCAGAATCACAGGCGAAGGAGGAGCAGGAAATGCAGGTATAAATAGACAGAGGGCGGGAGCTAGCTCCGTCTGGCCAGGCTGTAATAGGCTCTCCCACTCCGAAGCCTGCCAGCCTGAGTGGTAGAAGATGGAGTCACTCTCTCAGACTTAGGAGCAGGTGCAGACAAATTACCCACGGGCGTCGACACAGAAGCTGTGTCTGGCAGATCCTTTACAGTACCCCCCCTTTTATGAGGGGCCCCTGGACCCTTTCTAGGTGGACCTGGCTTATTGGGGAAGTGAAGATGGAACCTCCTGAGCAATACCCCAGCGTGAACATCCCTGGCGGGTACCCAAGTCCTCTCCTCAGGCCCGTATCCTCTCCAATGGACCAGGTACTGGAGGGAGCCTTGGACCATCCTGCTGTCCACAATCTTGGCCACCTCGAATTCTACCCCTTCAGGGATGAGAACAGGGACCGGAGGTTTCCTCGAGGGAGCCAAGGACGGGGAGCAGCGTTTAAGGAGGGAGGCATGAAACACGTCGTGTATTCGAAAAGATGGGGATTACTCCAGTAGGAAGGAGACAGGGTTAAGGCGCAAATTTTTTGAAGATAGCCAACCCAGATCCCCGACCACAAACAAGGGGTTAGCAGAACGTCTTCTATCTGCCTGAGTTTTTTGTATGCTCTGGGACGCCTCTAGGTTCTTCTGAACCAGGGCCCAGACTTTTCAGAGTTCCTGATGAACGACATCTACCTCGGGATTGTTGGAACCACCAGGTGAAACGGAGGAGAACCGTGGATTAAACCCAAAATTGCAGAAAAAGGGGGAGACCCCTGACGAGTTACTGACCCGGCTATTAAAGGGGTTGTCCAGGAAAAAAAAATTTCTAAAAAATTTCCCCCAGCCTTGATTTGCCTTCCCTAATACCCCCTATTAAACTTCTAACCAGTTTCTGTTTGATTTCCATCATCACTGCTGCTTTTTCTGTTTGTTTACATCCCTTGCTGTTTGTTTACATCCCTTACTGGCTGTTTCCTGTCTTGTAACCCACTATACCCATGATCCCCGGCTGCATCTGAGGAGACAGTTGCATCCTCCCCCTTCCTCCAAAGCACCTCAGCTATTTGCATACTGCTATGCCCCTCTATGGTCACATGGTCCTTCCCTGCTCTAATTACAGATAGCAGGCAGACGGCTCCCTCCCTGCACACTGTCTGAGGCTGGATTACACGAGCGTGTGCCTTTTGCTTGTGCAAAAAACTCGTTGTTTTGTGCGCGTAAAAGGTACATAACAGCTCCGTTTGTCAGCAGCGTATGATGCATGGCTGCGTGATTTTCGCGCAGCCGCCATCATTATGACACTCCGTTTGTATGTTTGTAAACAGAAAAGCATGTGGTTCTTTTCTGTTTTCATTCATACTTTTTACTGCTGTTGCGCGAATCACGCGCGTACCACGGAAGTGCTTCCGTGTGCTGCGCATGATTTTCTTGACTTCAATGTGTGCGTGATGCGCGAACAACACACAAATATCGGACATGTCGTGACTTTTACGCAGCGGACACACGCTGCATGAAACTCACAGACAGAAGAACACGGCTCCATAGACTAATATAGGTCTGTGCCAGGCACGTGAAAATCACGCGCGTTGCGCGGACGTATTACACGTTCGTCTAAATAAGCCCTTACACAGTAATAATCATCATTATCCTTTGTGCCTCCATCTATCCCTGATCTAAGTACAGGCACCCATCTCCCTCCCCCGCCCCTTCCACAGCCTGATAAATGTCAGGGTATGTTCACAGGCAAAGACGTCTCAAAATACGGAGCCGTTTTCAAGAGAAAACACCTGATTTTCAGACGTTTTTTGTGCAAATCGCGATTTTCGCTGCGTTTTTTACGCCCGTTTTTGGAGCTTTTTTCACTACAGTCTATGGAAAATGGCTCCAAAAACGTCTCAAGAGGTTTCCTGCACTTTTTTTCGTGGTCGTTTTTTTATGCGTAAAAAAACACATCAAAAAACGCTCCTTCGGAACAGAACGCCGTTTTCCCATTGAAATCAATGGGCAGATGTTTGGAGGCGTTCTGCTTCGGATTTTTCGGTAGTTTTTCGGGAGTTTACGGCCCGAAAAACGGACGAAAATAGGCCGTGTGAACATGCACTAAGTCTGCCCACTCCACCTAAGTCAGACATCTTGGTACACACAATCCAGTCAGCACATTTACCTCACCTGCTGCTGGATCTGTTCCAATAGATCCTGTATTAGGCCCTGTTCACACTGAGTTTTTTTGCTGGCAGAAAATTCTGCATCAAGATTCTGTCTTGAATTTGGAGGCAGATTTTGACCTGCCTGCACGCCGTTTGCCACGTTTTTTGCCAGCGGCCATTGAGGGAAAAAGAAGCGACATGCCCTATCTTCGGGCGTTTACTCCTCTGACCTCCCTCTGACATCTATGGGAGGCAGAGAAAGCGTTTTTCGCAGCGTTTTTGCAAGTTGCGCTCAATGCCCGCGGGCGAAAATCGTGGCAAACGGCGTGTAGGCAGATCAAAATCTGCCTGAAAATTCAAGCGAAATTTTGAGGCAGAATTTTCTGCCTGCAAATAACTGTGTGAACAGGGCCTTACAGTGAAGCAAACACCAAACACTACTCCAAACAATTTACTATAAATGTATGTAAGGCCCCATACACAATAACGTGCTTTTGTGGGCACAATTCCCCCGAAAATACACGAGAGAATTGCGGCCCCATTCACTTCTATGGGCCCATGCAAAAGACCGTGGTTTCCAAGGTCTGTGCATGGCCCAGAACCCTGGACCGCGGAAAGAACGGATATTTCTCAGTACGGCCGTGTTCTGCGGTCCAGGCTCATAGAAAATAATGGACGTGGCCATGTGCTAGGCCCGCGATTTGCGGGTGGCTCGCGGGTGACACTCCGGGGCAGGCCAACCCGAAGATCACTGCCGTGCACATGGCTACGGTCGTGTGCATGAGGCCTTAGTGTGTCTCAATATTTATATATATTTTTATATATAAAATTTTGTGTATGTGTGTGTATATATATCTGTATATATATATATATATATATATATATATATATATAATGTGTGTGTGTGTGTATATATATATATATATATATATATATATACACACACATACATATATATGAACACATACATATTGTATATATATATATATATATAAATATATACACGCATATACATACACACACACAAAATTATAGATATATGTATATATACACATATATACACACACAGTGCGGGAACTACAAGTGTGAAGAAGGATGAGAAGGTGTGGACGACGAGATTGTCAGAGGAGGGGGCGTGTTCTGTGATTGATGACGCTCCGTGTCTTTGCTAAGACAGCACTTTCGACTGTGTAAAGACACGGCGCGTCATCAACTACCTTTAGGCTCTATTCACATGAGAGGGTCTGAGTGTCGGCCTATAAAAAACGGCGGTTTTGGTCCGTTTTCTCGGCCGTTTTGCATCTGTTCCGTTCCAGGCCATGCTTCCGCTTTTAACCCGTTTTGCACCCGTTTTTTTCCTTGTCCGTTTTAAAAACGGATGAATTTCATTTGTCAATTTTCTGCCACACACTGCCCTCTGTAGATAATGCCACACACTACCTTCTATAGATACTGCCATAGCCCCCCCTGTAAGTAATGCCACACAGCCCCCTGTAGGTAATGCCACACAGCCCTCCTATAGGTAATGCCACACAGCCCCGCTGTAGGTAATGCCACACAGCCCCGCTGTAGGTAATGCCACACAGCCCCCCTGTAGGTAATGCCACACAGCCCCCTGTAGGTAATGCCACATAGCCCCCCCCTGTAGGTAATGCCACATAGCCCCCCCTGTAGGTAATGCCACACAGCCCCCCTGTAGGTAATGCCACAAAGCCCCCTGTAGGTAATGCCACACAGCCCCCTGTAGGTAATGCCACACACCACCGCTGTAGGTAATGCCACACAGCCCCGCTGAAGGTAATGCCACACAGCCCCCCTGTAGGTAATGCCACACAGCCCCCTGTAGGTAATGCCACATAGCCCCCCTGTAGGTAATGCCACATAGCCCCCCCTGTAGGTAATGCCACATAGCCCCCCTGTAGGTAATGCCACATAGCCCCCCCTGTAGGTAATGCCACATAGCCCCCCCTGTAGGTAATGCCACATAGCCCCCCCTGTAGGTAATGCCACATAGCCCCCCCTGTAGGTAATGCCACATAGCCCCCCTGTAGGTAATGCCACATAGCCCCCCCTGTAGGTAATGCCACATAGCCCCCCCTGTAGGTAATGCCACATAGCCCCCCTGTAGGCAATGCCACCCCCCCTACTTTCCTGTAGGGGACGGCTATGGAGAAATCCCTCACTTCACTGTCCATATATGAACAGTGAAGTGAGGTACTTCTCCTGGAACGGAATCCCCGGCCACATCGGCGGGGATTCCGCTTCAGAAGTCACTGTGTCCATATATGGACACAGTGAAGTCCGTGACTTCTCCTGGAGCGGAATCCCCGGCCACATCGGCGGGGATTCCGCTTCATTAGTCCCTGACGTCACTGTCCATTTATGGACACAGTGAAGTCTGTGACTACTCTTGGAGCGGAATCCCCGGCCACATCGGCGGGGATTCCGCTTCATTAGTCCCTGACGTCACTGTCCATATATGGACACAGTGAAGTCTGTGACTTCTCCTGGAGCGGAATCCCCAATCCCGGGCTTGGGGATTCCACTCCTACAGTGAGCAAATAAACACCCTCCTCCTCCTCCTCACATGCACTTCGGACTGTGAGGAGGAGAAGGAGAGAGCGAGCTACGGAAGACACGGCCGTCACAGTGCACACCGACACCACATATTAAAACTTGCGCATGCGCAATGAAACACTGCTGCTGAAGACGCAGCCATATCATTTAACAGAGCATGCGTGGTAGTGTCAACCACGCATGCTCTAAGCAGATGGGGAAAACACGTGGTACAGTTACGTCATTTATGACGTAACCGTACAATGTGAAAACCGGAAACCGCAAACCGGAAGTTAGGCGCGAATGGACGGGTATGCACAGGAAGTGCAAATTTTACATGGACAAGCGGTCACGTGACGGAAGAGGGGATATGACGATACATCCAGCAAATCAAACGTAAGTACATTACAAAGTTAAATGTTTTTTATTGTTTAGTTTAATTAAAAGTAATTTTTTACTTCCGGAAAACCCCTTTAAGGGAAAATTCGGCGAGGGAAATGAAGGAGACCCAATCATATTGACAGTCAAAGATAAAACACCTTAAATATTGTTCTAGAGACTGATTAGTCCTCTCCGTTTGGCCATTAGTTTCAGGATGGAAGGCCGAGGAGAAGGACAGATCAATCTTCAACTTTTTACAGAAGGCTCTCCAAAACAATGAAACAAATTGTACCCCTCTGTCAGAAACAATATTGACAGGAACCCCATGGAGACGCAGGATGTGTTTGACAAACAAGGTAGCTAACGTCTTAGCATTGGGTAGTTTCTTGAGGGGCACAAAGTGGCACATCTTACTGAAGCGGTCTACTACAACCCACACCACCGACTTGCCTTGAGACGGAGGCAAATCGGTGATAAAATCCATGGAGATATGGGTTCAAGGTCTCTGAGGAATGGGCAAAGAACATAGTAAGCCCGCTGGTCGGGACCTGGGAGTCTTGGACCTAGCACAAATTTCACAAGCGGCGACGTAGGACTTAACGTCTCTAAGAAACCCAGGCAACCAATCGTTTCTGGCAATGAGATTCTTGGTACCCAGGATGCCTGGATGGCCAGATAGAGCAGAGTCATGATTTTCCCTGAGTAGCCTTAGCCAGAATTGCAGGGGAACAAACAGCTTGTTCTCAGGAAGCTTGCCGGGAGCTGAAACTTGATCAGCCGCAATTTCGGAGACTAAGTCAGAATCAACAGAGGAAATGATTATACCTGGAGGCAAAACACAAGCAGGATCTTCCTCCGAAGGAGGGCTGGCCATGAAGCTACGCGACAGTGCATCAGCCTTAATATTTTTAGACCCAGCCCTATAGGTGACCAAAAAGTTGAATCTAGTAAAAAATAACGCCCATCCAGCTTGTCTCGGGTTTAGCCTCCGGGCAGATTCTAGGAAAACCAGATTCTTGTGGTCGGCAAGGACCGTTACCTGGTGCCTAGCCCCCTCCAGGAAGTGGCGCCACTCTTCAAATGCCCATTTAATGGCTAAGAGTTTGAAGTTGCCAATATCATAGTTACTCTCAGTGGGCAAGAACTTCCTGGAGAAGTAGGCACAGGGACGGAGATGGGTCAGGGACCTGGTACCCTGGGACAAGACAGCACCCACTCCCACCTCGGAGGCGTCAACCTCCACGATGAATGGCTCCATTTGGTTAGGCTGAATCAGCACTGGGGCAGAGATAAAGCACTTCTTAAGGACCTCAAAAGCCTGGACCGCCTCTGGAGGCCAGTGGAGGAGGTCAGCACCTTTGCGAGTAAGATCCGTAAGAGGCTTAGCGGTGACCGAGAAGTTAGCAATAAATCTCCTGTAATAATTAGCAAACCCCAGGAAGCACTGTAATGCCTTCAGGGAGGCAGGTTGGACCCATTCAGCCACAGCCTGAACCTTGGCAGGGTCCATGCGGAATTCATGAGGAGTGAGGATTTGACCCAAAAATTGTATCTCCTGCACCCCAAACACACATTTTTCGGTTTTAGCAAACAGTTTGTTTTCCCGAAGGGCCTGGAGCACCTTCCTGACATGCTCAATGTGGGAGGACCAGTCCTTGGAAAACACAAGTATGTCATCAAGGTACACTACAAGAAATACCCCCAGGTAGTCTCTTAAAATCTCATTTATGAATTTCTGGAAGACCGCGGGAGCATTACACAACCCAAAGGGCATGACGAGGTATTCGAAATGACCTTCGGGCGTGTTAAACGCAGTCTTCCACTCATCCCCCTCTTTGATGCGGATAAGGTTATAAGCCCCCCGTAGATCAAACTTAGAGAACCATTGGGCCCCCTGAACCTGATTGAAGAGATCAGGAATCAAAGGAAGGGGATACTGGTTCCTTACAGTGACCTTATTCAAGTTTCAGTAGTCAATGCACAGCCTAAGACCACCATCCTTCTTCCCTACGAAGAAGAAGCCAGCACCTACCGGAGAAGTAGAGGGGCGAATGTAACCCTTGGCCAGGCATTCCTGGATATACTCTCTCATGGCTTCACGTTCGGGACAAGAGAGATTAAATATCCTACCCTTAGGGAGCTTAGCTCCTGGAACCAAATCGATTGCGCAATCGAATTCTCTATGAGGAGGTAACACTTCGGAGGCCTTTTTAGAAAAAACATCAGCAAAGTCCTGAATAAACTCAGGTAGAGTGTTCACCTCCTCAGGGAGAGAGATAAAATTAACAGAAAAACACCATGCATGCCATGCATTCATTACCCCATTTGGTAAGATCCCCAGTATTCCAGTTAAACGTGGGATTATGCATCTGCAACCTGGGAAGGCCTAAAACCAAATCGGACGATAATCCCTGCATCACCAGTACAGAGCACTGCTCCAAATGCATGGAGCCAACAAGGAGTTAAAAAACAGGGGTATGCTGTGTAAAATAACCATTAGCAAGAGGAGTGGAGTCGATACCCACTACCGGGACAGGTTTAGGCAAGTCAATCAATGGCATAGCTAGAGACATAGCAAATTCCACAGACATAATATTAGCAGAAGACCCTGAATCCACGAAGGCACTGCCGGTGGCAGACCTACCCTCAAAAGAGACCTGAAAGGGAAGCAAGATCTTATTAGGTTTCATATATATGGGAAATACCTGTGCGCCCAAATGACCTCCCCGATGGTCACTTAGGTGCGGAAGTTCTTCCGGCTGCTATTTCTTACACCTAGGACAGTTGTTCACTTGATGCTTGTCATCCCCACAGTAGAAACAGAGACCATTCTTCCTGCGGAACTCTCTACGTTGTTGGGGAGACACGGAGGCCCCGAGTTGCATAGGTTCATCCGAGTTTTCCGTGGAAGAATGAAGCAACGGAAGCTCAGGAACCATCATGGGGGGGTCAGAGGGGAAGGCACAAAAACGTTCCAGTCGTCGTTCCCTGAGATGTCGGTCAAGACGTACTGCTAAAGCCATAACCTAATCTAGGGAGTCAGAAGAGGAATAGCTAACTAACAGGTCTTTCAGGGCGTTCGACAGACCCAATCTAAACTGGCACCTCAAGGCAGGGTCATTCCACCGAGAAGCTACACACCACTTCCTAAAGTCAGAACAGTACTCCTCAACAGGTCTCTTACCCTGACGTAAGGTCACCAGCTGACTCTCAGCAAAGGCAGTCTTGGCAGTCTCGTCATATATGAGCCCGAGAGCAGAAAAGAAAAGATCAACAGAGGAAAGTTCAGGGGTGTCAGGAGCCAAGGAGAAGGCCCATACTTGGGGCCCGTCCTGGAGCCGGGACATAATTATACCCACTCGCTGGCTCTCAGAACCTGAGGAGTGGGGCTTTAAACGGAAATAGAGCCTACAACTCTCCCGAAAGGAGAAAAAAGTCTCCCGGTCCCCTAAGAACCGGTCAGGCAACTTGAGGTGGGGTTCAAGAGGTGAGGTGGGGGGCACTACCAGGGTAGCATCATGCTGGTTGCCTTTATGAGCCAGGGCTTGGACCTGTATGGAGAGGCCCTGCATTTGCTGAGCCAGGGTCTCAAGGGGGTCCATAGTAGTGTCAGGGACCAGGGTAGAAAAGGTATATGGGCCTGTGATTATGTAATGATGGGGTAGGGAGACAGACATGTGAGCCCTAATCTAACCGCCACTCAGTCCCTGCCTACTTGCAACGGCCTGTCCTAGGCGACGGCGTACAACTGGGCGAGGGTCCCTACGCTCAATAATTGCACGACAGACAAACAGACAAGGGTACACAGAAGCTAAGGGAAATGGGGCAGTCGCCCACGGCAACACAGTGAGCAACACGAGTAGTGAACGAGCCGAGTTAAACCAGGAGTGCACAAGGTACAAATCGCAGAGCAGGAGCGTAGTCAGTAAAGCCAGGGTCAAAATGAAGCAAGGTCAATAATCATAGCAGGAGCAGCAGAGCTAGGAAACAGGAAAGAATCACAGGCAAAGGAGGAGCAGGAAATGCAGGTATAAATAGACAGAGGGCGGGAACTAGCTCCGTCTGGCCAGGCTGTGATAGGCTCTCCCACTCCTCAGCCTACCAGCCTGACTGGTAGAAGATCGTGTCACTCTCTCAGACTTAGGAGCAGGTGCAGACTGATTACCCACGGGCGTCGACACAGAAGCTGTGTCTGGCAGATCCTTTACAATAGTAGAATATTTTTGTTCTCTGGGGAACAATTTTCTACTAATATACAGAATTGGATGTTCTTCTTCATTCTGAACTTGGCATAGAACAGCTGCGATACCTCTTTCTGAGACATCAACCTGGACTTGAATTGGCAGAGAAAAGTTTGGATTACTTAGAACAGATGCAGTACAAAGTTTCTCTTTTAGGCTGTGAAATGCATTTTTACAATAAGATGTCCACTCAAAAAGGTTCCTTTTTGTTTTCTTAGTAAGATCACTTAATGGGGCTGACACATTGGAAACATTTGGAATAAATCGGCGGTAATAGCCAGCCAGTTCTAAAAATGATCTTACTTCTTTCTTTGTTTTTGTTGTTGTGGCATCCTTTACTGCTTTGACCTTGGACATTTCTAGTTTAAGTTTCCCACCACCTATAACATAGCCAAGATAGGATGTTTCTTTCTAAGCTTTTGTTCATTTGGCTGGATTAATTGTAAATCCAGCTTTAGCTATGGCAGACATTACATTGTCTAAATGCAAAAGATGAGACTTCCAATCAGAACTAAAGACAACAACATCATCATGATAAGCTGCACAGTATGAGCTATGTGGTTTTATAACTGTATCTATTAATCTTTGAAGTGTAGCAGGGGCATTATGTAGGCCAAAAGGCATACATGTAAATTGAAACAAACCTTGTGGGGCAGCAAAAGCAGTTTTTTTTCACATGAGTCTCTCTCAAGTGGTATCTGCCAATAGCCCTTGGTCAAGCCAAATGTGGAAATATACGCAACCTAGTGATCAGGTCATCAATATGGGGCTTAGGATAAGTGTCAAATTTAGAGATCTGATTGAGTTTTCTAAAATCAATACAGAACCTCATTGTTAGGGATCTGCCAGGTACTTCATCTAGCTACACTCCTGGGATTAATCAATCCACACCTGAGGCCAGACCTGTTCGACTGACACCTTCTCCCACCAACCAGGGTGGCAGGCTCAGGAGTGGGAGAGCCTATCGCGGCCTGGTCTCTCGGAGTTAGCTCCGCCCCTTGCCCTTTATTACCTGCCCTGTGCTCTCCCTCAGTGCTTGTAATTCTTTTGGATTCCTGGCCCCACTGCTGCTTGCTCCAGCCTGCTTCTGCCGTGCTTCTGCCTTGCTGCAGTTCTGCTTGACCTGCTTTGCTTGCCCTGGCTTGCTTCTGTCTCCGTGTCCGCTCGGGTGTACTCACTTCGTCCTGGTCCTGACTGTTCGTTCGCCGCCCCGTTTCCTCGTGGCGTTCCGTGGCTACTGCCCCTTCCCTTGCGTGTTCCCTGTTTGTCTTCCTGTGCACTTAGCCAGCGTAGGGACCGCCGCCCAGTTGTACCTCGTCGCCTAGGGCGGGTCGTTGCAAGTAGGCAGGGACAGGGCGGTGGGTAGATTAGGGCTCACTTTCCCTTCACCTCCTTCCTGCCATTACATAATTACAAGCCCTTACCTAGTCTACCATTTCTCCTACGCTGACGCTTTCATGGACCCCCTTGAGACCCTGACCCAGCAGATGCAGGGCCTCTCCCTACAGGTCCAGGCCCTGGCCCAAAGGGTCAATCAGGGTGACGCTGCTTTAGTAGTACCCCTCACCTCACCTCTAGAACCCGACCTCAAGTTACCTGACCGGTTTTCAGGGGACCGTAAGACGTTTCTCTCCTTCCGGGAGAGTTGCAGACTGTATTTCCGCCTAAAGCCCCACTCCTCAGGTTCCGAGAACCAGCGGGTGGGTATCATCATATCCCGACTCCAGGAAGGGCCCCAAGAGTGGGCCTTCTCCTTGGCTCCTGACGCCCCTGAACTTTCCTCTGTTGATCGTTTTTTCTCTGCCCTCGGACTCATTTACGACGAGACTGACAGGACTGCTTTAGCCGAGAGTCAGCTGGTGACCTTACGTCAGGGTAGAAGACCGGTTGAGGAATACTGTTCTGATTTTAGGAAGTGGTGCGTAGCTTCTCAGTGGAACGATCCGGCCCTAAGGTGCCAGTTTAGGTTAGGATTATCTGACGCCCTGAAGGATCTGCTGGTTAGCTACCCCTCGCCTGACTCCCTTGACCAGGTTATGGCCCTAGCAGTACGACTTGACCGACGTCTCAGGGAACGTCAGCTAGAATGCTTCAGTGTGCTCCCCTCTGACTTTTCTGCGATTCCCCCCGAGGTCCCGTCTCCTCGCCCCTCCACGGAGGACTCGGAGGTACCTATGCAACTCGGGGCCTCCATGTCCCCTCGACAACGTAGGGAGTTTCGCAGAATGAATGGTCTCTGCTTCTACTGTGGGGACGACAAGCATCTACTGAACACCTGTCCCAGGCGCAAGAATAAGAAGCCGGAAAACTTCCGCGCCTAAGTGATCATCGGGGAGGTCACTTGGGCGCACAGGTATTTCCCGTTAATGTGAAACGCAATAAAATTTTGCTTCCCTTTCAGGTCTCGTTTGCTGGCCGGTCTGCCACGGGCAGTGCTTTCGTGGATTCTGGCTCATCTGCTAATATCATGTCTGTGGAATTTGCTATGTCTCTAAAGATGCCTTGTATTGATTTACCTTATCCTATCCCTGTAGTAGGAATCGACTCAACACCCCTTGCTAATGGTTATTTTACTCAGCATACTCCTGTTTTTGAACTCCTGGTTGGCTCCATGCATTTGGAGCAGTGCTCTGTACTGGTGATGCAGGGATTATCGTCTGATCTGGTTTTAGGCCTTCCCTGGTTGCAGTTGCATAATCCCACATTTGATTGGAATACTGGGGATCTCACCAAATGGGGTAATGAATGTCTGATGTCATGTCTTTCTGTTAACTCTATTTCTCCCCGGGAGGAGGTAAACACACTTCCTGAGTTTGTTCAGGACTTCGCCGATGTGTTTTCTAAGGAGGCCTCCGAGGTGTTGCCCCCCCATAGAGATTACGATTGCGCTATCGATTTGGTGCCTGGTGCCAAGCTTCCTAAGGGTAGGATATTTAATCTTTCATGTCCTGAACGTGAAGCGATGAGGGTGTATATCCAAGAATGCCTGGCCAAGGGTTTCATTCGCCCCTCGACTTCTCCTGTAGGTGCTGGCTTCTTCTTCGTGGGGAAGAAGGATGGTGGTCTTAGGCCGTGCATTGATTATCGTAACCTGAATAAGGTCACCGTAAGGAACCAGTACCCACTTCCTTTGATTCCGGATCTTTTTAATCAGGTTCAGGGAGCCCAATGGTTTTCTAAGTTCGATCTACGGGGGGCATATAACCTTATCCGCATCAAAGAGGGGGATGAGTGGAAAACTGCGTTCAACACACCCGAGGGTCATTTCGAATACCTGGTCATGCCCTTTGGGTTGTGTAATGCCCCTGCTGTCTTCCAGAATTTTATTAATGAAATCCTGAGAGAGTACCTGGGTAATTTTCTTGTTGTGTACCTTGATGACATACTGGTGTTTTCCAAGGACTGGTCCTCCCACGTGGAGCATGTCAGGAAGGTGCTCCAGGTCCTTCGGGAGAATAATCTGTTTGCTAAGACTGAAAAATGTGTCTTTGGGGTACAGGAGATACCATTTTTAGGGCAAATCCTCACTCCTCATGAATTCCGCATGGACCCTGCCAAGGTTCAAGCTGTGGCGGAATGGGTCCAACCTGCCTCCCTTAAGGCGTTACAGTGTTTTTTAGGGTTCGCCAACTATTACAGGAGATTTATTGCCAACTTCTCGGTCGTCGCTAAGCCTCTTACGGACCTTACCCGCAAGGGTGCCGATGTCCTCCATTGGCCCCCTGAGGCCGTCCAGGCCTTTGAGACTCTCAAGAAGTGCTTTATCTCGGCCCCTGTGCTGATTCAGCCCAACCAAGAGGAGCCATTTATTGTGGAGGTTGACGCTTCCGAGGTGGGAGTGGGGGCCGTCCTGTCCCAGGGTACCAGCTCCCTCACCCATCTCCGCCCCTGTGCTTACTTCTCTAGGAAGTTTTCGCCCACGGAGAGTAACTATGATATTGGCAACCGCGAACTTCTAGCCATTAAATGGGCTTTTGAGGAGTGGCGGCACTTCCTGGAGGGGGCCAGACACCAGGTAACGGTCCTTACGGATCACAAGAATCTGGTTTTCCTAGAATCGGCCCGGAGGCTTAATCCTAGACAAGCTCGGTGGGCACTATTCTTTACCAGATTTAATTTCTTGGTTACCTATAGGGCTGGGTCCAAGAATATTAAGGCTGACGCTCTGTCACGTAGTTTCATGGCCAATCCTCCTTCCGAGAAGGATCCCGCTTGTATTTTACCCCCTGGTATAATCGTCTCTGCCACGGATTCTGATTTAGCTTCTGATATCGCGGCTGATCAGGGTGCAGCTCCCGGGAACGTCCCTGGGGACAAACTGTTTGTTCCCCTGCAATACCGGCTGAGGGTACTCAGGGAAAACCATGACTCCGCTCTATCTGGTCATCCTGGCATCTTGGGCACCAAACACCTCATTACCAGAAACTATTGGTGGCCTGGGTTGCCTAAAGATGTTAGGGCTTACGTCGCCGCTTGTGAGGTTTGCGCTAGGTCCAAAACCCCTAGGTCCCGACCTGCGGGCCTACTACGTTCCTTGCCCATTCCCCAGAGACCTTGGACCCATATCTCCATGGATTTTATCACCGATTTGCCTCCATCTCAGGGCAAGTCGGTGGTGTGGGTGGTAGTCGACCGCTTCAGCAAGATGTGCCACTTTGTGCCCCTTAAGAAGCTACCTAACGCCAAGACGTTAGCTTCTTTGTTTGTGAAACACATCCTGCGTCTCCATGGGGCCCCAGTCAATATCGTTTCTGACAGAGGGGTACAATTTGTTTCCTTATTTTGGAGAGCTTTTTGTAAAAAGTTGGAGATTGATCTGTCCTTCTCCTCCGCCTTCCATCCCGAAACCAATGGCCAAACGGAAAGGACCAACCAATCCCTGGAACAATATTTAAGGTGTTTCATCTCTGACTGTCAATTCGATTGGGTCTCATTCCTTCCCCTTGCTGAATTTTCCCTGAATAACCGGGTCAGTAACTCGTCAGGGGTCTCCCCGTTTTTCTGTAATTTCGGGTTTAACCCTAGGTTCTCCTCCGTCTCCCCTGGTTGTTCCAATAATCCTGAGGTAGAGGAGGTTCATCGGGAACTGTGCACTGTCTGGGCCCAGGTTCAGAAGAACCTAGAGGCGTCCCAGAGCGCACAAAAGATTCAGGCGGATAGTAGACGTTCTGCTAACCCCCGGTTTGTCGTCGGGGATTTGGTCTGGTTGTCGTCCAGGAACTTGCGCCTTAAGGTCCCGTCCAGGAAGTTTGCTCCCCGATTTATTGGACCTTATAAGATCATTGAAGTCCTCAACCCTGTATCCTTCCGTCTGGAGCTCCCCCCATCCTTTCGCATACATGACGTCTTCCATGCCTCCCTCCTTAAACGCTGCTCCCCGTCCTGGTCCCCCTCGAGGATACCTCCTGTTCCCGTTCTCACCCCTGAGGGGGTGGAATTCGAGGTGGCCAAGATTATGGACAGTAGGATGGTCCAGGGCTCCCTCCAGTACCTGGTCCATTGGAGAGGATACGGGCCGGAGGAGAGGACTTGGGTACCTGCCCGTGATGTTCACGCTGGGGTATTGATCAGGAGGTTCCACCTCCTCTTCCCCACTAAACCGGGTCCCCTTAGTAAGGGTCCGGTGGCCCCTCATAAAAGGGGGAGTACTGTTAGGGATCTGCCAGGTACTTCATCTAGCTACACTCCTGGGATTAATCAATCCACACCTGAGGCCAGACCTGTTCGACTGACACCTTCTCCCACCAACCAGGGTGGCAGGCTCAGGAGTGGGAGAGCCTATCGCGGCCTGGTCTCTCGGAGTTAGCTCCGCCCCTTGCCCTTTATTACCTGCCCTGTGCTCTCCCTCAGTGCTTGTAATTCTTTTGGATTCCTGGCCCCACTGCTGCTTGCTCCAGCCTGCTTCTGCCGTGCTTCTGCCTTGCTGCAGTTCTGCTTGACCTGCTTTGCTTGCCCTGGCTTGCTTCTGTCTCCGTGTCCGCTCGGGTGTACTCACTTCGTCCTGGTCCTGACTGTTCGTTCGCCGCCCCGTTTCCTCGTGGCGTTCCGTGGCTACTGCCCCTTCCCTTGCGTGTTCCCTGTTTGTCTTCCTGTGCACTTAGCCAGCGTAGGGACCGCCGCCCAGTTGTACCTCGTCGCCTAGGGCGGGTCGTTGCAAGTAGGCAGGGACAGGGCGGTGGGTAGATTAGGGCTCACTTTCCCTTCACCTCCTTCCTGCCATTACACTCATGTCCCCATTTTCCTTGGGTATGATGACAATAGGGGAGCACCAGGGACTACAAGAGGGCTCAATGACACCTAATTTTAGAATATTTTGGACCTCCACGTCTATCACTGGTTTAAGTTTTTCGGGCACCCTGTAGGGTTTATGACGTATTGGTTTTGCATTACCAGTGTCAAACACATGTTGGATTAAATTTGTATGACCAGTTGTAGAAGCAAATGTGTTTTCATGCCTCTGGAACAAAGGGTCTAAGTCTTTATTCTGAGCCTCAGAAAGTTCCTTACCTCTTTTAATTTCTGAGGTTTCTGAACCACTAGGGGACAATATAGAGTGAGCCAGCTCAAGTATATTTGGGTGATATTCTGAAAGATTAGTATAGACAACATTTGGTCTATCAACCCAATTTGTTATCAGAAGTTGGCAGTAACAGAAGAACCCCATCAAATGGTGAAAAACATTTTTCCATAGCAGGTTTATCATACCAATGTTTCATGTGTGACTGTGTCTCCGTAAGGTTGATTTTTACAAATTCAGCCAACCCAGTCAGCTTGTCTTGCATATCAATGACATAATCCACCCAATTTTTTTGGTTTGGGCTAGCCTTTTCCCAGTATTCCTTTATCACATCCAATGGTCCTCTTGGTCGTCTCCCATAGAGCAACTCAAAGGGAGAGAAACCAGTAGATGCTTGTGGAACCTCCCTGTATGCAAATAACACATATGGAAGCAGCGGATCCCATTGTTTTGGATACTGCTGCACAAACTTACAAAGCATTCTTTTAAGAGTTTGGTTAAAGCGTTCCACCAAACCATCAGTTTGGGGGCGATAGGGAGTCTTTCTTACATCCTGAATTCCAAGAAACTGATGGATTTGCTTCATTAAACTGGATTGAAAGTTTGTACCTTGATCTGTAAGAATTGGATGAGGAATACATAGTTACATAGTTACATAGTTAGTATGGTTGAAAAAAGACACTTGTCCATCAAGTTCAACCAAGGGATGGGAAAAGGGAAGGTAAAGAATTTTACACATAAGAGCTTATATTTTTTTTGTTTTTGTTCTAGGAAATTATCTAAGCCTTTTTTTTTAAAGCCATCTACTGTCCCTACTGCATATTCTAGATGAGGCCTCACTAATGCTTTGTAAAGCAGTAATATTACATACCTGTCCTGCGAGTCCATGCCTCTTTTAATACACAACAATATCTTGCTGGCCTTTGAAGCAGCTGATTGACATTGCATGCTGTTATTTTGTTTATGATTTACAAGTACACCCAGATCCTTCTCAACACGTAAATCCCCTAGTGTAGCTCCCGCTAGGACATATGATGCATGCAGGTTGTTGGTACCGAGATGCATAACTTTACATTTATCTACATTAAACTTAATCCAACTGGACGCCCAAACACTTAGTTTGTTTAAATCCGCTTGCAATTCACGAACATCTTCCATAGACTGAACATTACTACATAGCTTGTTGTCATCTGAAAAAATAGAAATAGTGCTTTTAATCCCATCCTCTATATTAGAGATGAGCGAACCGGGACAACCGAACCTGGTTTCGGTCCGAACATCAGGAAAAGTTCGGTTAGCAGCGAATCCGAACTTCACCGGGTTCGGCCGAACCCGGTCAAAAATATTATACAAATCGGCAGCCACTTGTCTCTATCAATCACTGATAGAGAAAAGAGGCTGCTGATTAAAAATAATATAAAAAGCATTTCATACGTACCCGGTCGTTGTCTTGGTGACGAGTCCCTCTTCTTCCTCCAGTCCGACCTTCTTTTCTGACGCGGCAGCCTGTGATTGGCTGCAGAGGCCTCTGCAGCCTGTGATTGGCTGCAGAGGCCCCTGCAGCCTGTGATTGGCTGCAGCGGTCACATGGGCTGTAACGTCATCCAGGAATGTCGGGCCGGATGTCGAGAGGGACGCGTCACCAAGGCAACGGCCAGGAGACCGGACTGGAGGAAGAAGAAAGTTCTCGGTAAGTATGAACGTCTTTTTTTTTTACAGATTGATGTATATTCTGATCGGAATTCACTGTCCAGGGTGCTGAAACAGTTACTGCCGATCAGTTAACTCTTTCAGCACCCTGGACAGTGACTATTTACTGACGTCGCCTAGCAACGCTGCCGTAATGACGGGTGCACACATGTAGCCACCCGTCATTACGGGGCCTCATGCACACGACCGTAAAAACACCCGTTATTACGGGTCGTAATTACGAACCGAAATAGCTGGCCCATAGACTTCTGTTAGCCACGGGTACCTTCCTGTTTTCTCACGGGAAGGTGCCCGTGCCGTTAAAAAGATAGAACATGTTCTATTTTTTTATTTTACGGGCTGTGCTCCTATACTTTATAATGGGAGCACGGCTCGTAAAAACGACCGGCTGCCCGTGGCCGGCCGTGCTCATCTCCTGAAATACTCTGTGCTGTCTTAAACTCTGTGGATAGGTCAGGATCCTGTTTCTTTTAAATGCTGCTGGGGAACCCGCTCGATCCACTATATAAGGCTGCGCTACAGTGCAGCATTTAAAAGAAACAGGATCCTGACCTGTCCACAGAGTTTAAGGCAGCACAGAGTATTTCAGGAGATGAGCGTGCAGATTCAGTGCTGCTGTGAACTCTGCTCTTACCATTACGTAGCTCTCAGTCTGTTACCTCTCCTCCACTTCTGTCCTCAATAACACCTTCACGTGATTGGCAAGTCACCACGTAATGGTAAGAGCAGAGTTCACAGCAGCACAGAGTATTTCAGGAGATGAGCGTGCGGATCTTGTGCGGGGTGGTGACTTGCCAATCATGTGAAGGTGTTATTGAGGACAGGAGTGGAGGAGAGGTAACCGACTGAGAGCTACGTAATGGTAAGAGCAGAGTTCACAGCAGCACAGAATCTGCACGCTCCTCTCCTGAAATACTCTGTGCTGCTGTGAACTCTGCTCTTACCATTACGTAGCTCAGTCTGTTACCTCTCCTCCACTCCTGTCCTCAATAACACCTTCACATGATTGGCAAGTCACCACCCCGCACAAGATCCGCACGCTCATCTCCTGAAATACTCTGTGCTGCTGTGAACTCTGCTCTTACCATTACGTGGTGACTTGCCAATCATGTGAAGGTGTTATTGAGGACAGGAGTGGAGGAGAGGTAACAGACTGAGAGCTACGTAATGGTAAGAGCAGAGTTCACAGCAGCACTGAATCTGCACGCTCCTCTCCTGAAATACTCTGCGCTGCTGTGAACTCTGCTCTTACCATTACATAGCTCAGTCTGTTACCTCTCCTCCACTCCTGTCCTCAATAACACCTTTACATGATTGTCAAGTCACCACCCCCCGCACAAGATCCGCACGTTCATCTCCTGAAATACTCTGTGCTGCTGTGAACTCTGCTCTTACCATTACGTGGTGACTTGCCAATCATGTGAAGGTGTTATTGAGGACAGGAGTGGAGGAGAGGTAACAGACTGAGAGCTACGTAATGGTAAGAGCAGAGTTCACAGCAGCACTGAATCTGCACGCTCCTCTCCTGAAATACTCTGTGCTGCTGTGAACTCTGCTCTTACCATTACGTAGCTCAGTCTGTTACCTCTCCTCCACTCCTGTCCTCAATAACACCTTCACATGATTGGCAAGTCACCACCCCTCTGGTGGTGCCTTAAACTCTGTGGACAGGTCAGGATCCTGTTTCTTTTAAATGCTGCACTGTAGCGCAGCCTTATATAGTGGATCGAGCGGGTTCCCCAGCAGCATTTAAAAGAAACAGGATCCTGACCTGTCCACAGAGTTTAAGGCAGCGCAGCACAGAGTATTTCAGGAGAGGAGCGTGTGATTGGCTGCAGAGGCCGCTGCAGCCTGTGATTGGCTGCAGAGGCGGTCACGTGGGATGAAGCATCATCCCTGGAGGCCGGCCTTCTGACGTCATCCTGACGTGCGTGACCGCCACTAGAGCCTGTGATTGGCTGCAGCGGCGACATGAATGAAACGTCATCGCTGGAGGCCGGACAGGAGGAATGTAAGTATGAACGTATTTGTTTTTATTACATTAAAATTGTATTTTCCGTGCGCCGAGCATGGTACTGTCAAGGTTGCTGAAAGAGTTAGTGCAGCCCATTAACTCTTTCAGCACCCTGGACAGTACCATGCTCGGCGCACGGAGATTACAGGTTCGGTCAGAACTAGTTCGGTCCGAATCGAACTTTTTTGTGAAATTCGGCGAACTAGCCGAACCAAACTTTTCATAAGTTCGCTCATCTCTACTCTATATCATTAATAAATAAGTTGAATAATAGTGGTCCCAGCACTGAACCCTGGGGTACACCACTTATAACCGGGGACCATTCAGAGTAGGAATCATTGACCACAACTCTATGGTTACGGTCCTTGAGCCAATTCTCAATCCAATTACAAACGATACTTTCTAAACCTCCAGTCGTTAATTTACTCATTAGACGTCTATGAGGGACAGTGTCAAATGCCCATCTGACTAAAAAACGTAATCAGTTCCTCTGCTATTCTTTTGGTGGGGATAGTTCTTAAAGGAATAGCCTCTAGATAACATGTCATATAATCACTTATAACACGAATATATTGGTTACCTTTTTGACTTTTTTCAAGAGGACTAACAATATCCAAAGCTTTCCTTTCAAAAAGGGTATCAACCACAGGGATAGTTATCTATTTACATTTTCTGTCACCTGGAGCAATATACTGACATTCTGGACATGATTCACAAAAATTGGCCACTTCTGCATGTATTTTAGGCCAAAAGAAGCCAGTATTCTTGACATAGTTTTAGTCCTACCCAGTTGTCCTGTTAGTGGTATAAAGTGAGAGGGCACCACCATTTGCCATACTTGTTCTTTTGTCTCGGGGTGCTCACAGACCCGATATAAGATATCATTTTTTAATGTGTAACAAGGATACTGTTTGGGTTCCTCTGCCTCATCTTTCACATGAGCAAATTGTGAGGTGGGGGTGTTATCTTGTTTTTTCTTTAATAGAAATATATTGTCCCCACTTTATGGGATGAAAAGATCCTTTTTCTAAGAGAGAATGTTCAGACCACCATTTTTCACGGGCAAGTCGCTTTTCTCTCCTAGAAAGATGACTTTTGCCATTGCCATGGAATACATTATCATCAAATGGAAATATGTTAGCTATAGATTCCGCATCAGATAGCTTTTTAGCTTGTGACCTAGTTGGAACTGCAGAAACGGAATTGCTTTTTTTAAGCATACTACAGAAACCAGGTATGTCTTGCCCCAAAACAACAGGACAGGGTAACTTAGGCACTATTCCCATTTCTAATGACATTTGCATATCAGCTATTTGCACAGGTATCACAGTTTTAGGGTACACCTTTTTATCACCATGCACACATGTCAAAAGTAAATGACCTGTTATATTGGCAGAGTCCACTAAGTCCGATCTTATTAGAGACTGCTGACTTCCAGTATCCATCAAGGCAGTCACGTTGTGGGAGTTAACAGTTACAGGTTGCAAAGAGTCTTTTACAAGACCAACACAATTTGTTGCAGTTCCTTTTGCCTTTTTGCCAGCTGTACTGACACAGTCTTTAGCATAATGTCCAGCTTTACCACAGGAAAAGCAAATAAGCTCTTTATACGGACTTTTGTATTTTACAGTCTCATGCCTTGGCTTATCAGGAATAGTAGTAAAAGAAGCAGGTCTTACCACACTTGGCCTATGAACCAGTCATTTTCTTGCAAGGGTCACTGCTTGCTCACCACCATCAGGCTGATGTTCCTCTACCCAAGTTTGCATTGGCGCAGGAAGGACTTCCAAGAATTGTTCAAGGATAATATTCTCCAGCACCTTTTGAACAGTCTTACCCTCTGGAGAAACCCACTTTAAGCACAATTCAGTCAGCTGGGTATAGGCCTCACTAGGACCTTCCTTATCCTGGTATCTGTAGGTCCGGAACTTTTGGCGAAATTATCCTTCATGTATATTGTAGCGTCTCGGAATTGCAGTTTTAACTTATTGATAGTTTTCAGCCTCCTCAGTCCTCATTTTGCTGTATGCCTGCTGAGCTTTGCTGGTGAGGAATGGTGCTAGATGAAGAACCCATTGATCTTCAGGCGACGTACTTGCTTGAGCCACTCTTTCAAATACTTTAAGATATGACTCTATGTCATTAGTCTCTGTTAGTTTGGTAAGCTTTAAATGTTCAGCAGGAGGTATATTGCGCTGCATGGTTTGCAGCACCTGGAAAAGCTGTTCATCTCTGCTTGCTCTTTCCTCTTCTTGTCGCTTTAACTCCATTCTATGTTGCTCCTCCTCTTTTTCTCTTCTCCATTGCTCCCATTCACGATAGTATTTTTACTCCTCCTTTCTACGTTGGTCACTTAAATCTTGGTGGTGAACCAACCATACTAGGAGTTCCTCCTTATTTTTTGGAGTAGTTGCACTCACGGGTGGATCAGTACCATTCCCAGCTGCAGCGCCCTCCTCTGGAATCACAGGTTCCCATACCTCAGTCTGGGTGCCTTCCATTTTGAAAACAGGGGTTGCTTTAGCTGCTAGGCGATGTCCTTCTGCCAGTTTAGGATGTGTAGATTCCTTGGTATGCCGAGATTGTCTAGGAGATTGAGTCCATATAAATCTCCTGGCACGTCCTTTTCCTGCCATGAACTAAGTAGTCAAATGTACTTAGTCCAGTACAGGCGCCATCCCACTTCTGACACCATATGTTGGGGTGTGGGTATTCTTGCCATCATAAACAGTCCTCAATTAGAATTTGGAAAATAATGCTTGTATTTATTTTGAGCAAATACAAAATAAAAGTAAAATAACAACAAAACGCAGGTAAATTAGGAGTTGAATTGCAGCTGCCTTCATATACAGCAGAGCAGCACCCCAATCCTCAGCTCATATGCTCTGAACTGAACCTGTCCCACCATCCTCTGAGTGCACTTAAATACACAATATTCTATTTCCCATAATTCTACTGTCTTAAAGGGACACACACATTTGTGTTTAAATTTCAAACACATACATGTTATGCATAAACCACATATTATACATATTCCATACTTCCTATCTAATTTTAAAATGAACAGGAGCTTACAATCTCTATACACATAACCAAATCACACAAAAGAAAGATACATATACTTTGTGTGGCTGCAGCTCTGCTCATCTGGCATTAATCAAATGCATCCTATATAAACCCAGCACACCCTCCATTCAGGTTTGATCACATGCAGGTAAGATGCAGGTAATGCTGAATCAGTTTGTCTGTAGAAGCAATAGTGGACAGAGGCAAAGGTTTGCTGGCCAGCAGGTGAAAGCGAGAGAGAGAGATATACACAAACACAGACAAGCTAATTCACTATTCACCCCGCAACACTCTGATTGGTTAGTGTCACAGCTTGACCCACTAGGCCGCACCGCCGTAGCAGGAAGGCAGCTGGCCAAACAACAGGGAACCCGGACAATACAAAGTCCCACACAAGGGTACCTGGATAGTCCAGACAGTGGCCGAAGCTCTGGCAAGGATGGAGGTGGGTGCAGCAGGTAAGATCAGACGTGGCGGATGACAGCAGGTGCCGCAGGTTGCGCCAGACGTGGCGAATCCCTCTGGACGTGGCAGATGACACAGGACATGGTGGATGACACAGGATGTGGCAAACGACAGGTGCAGTAGACACGACTCCAACTAATAGGCACAGGAACAAGAACACAGCACGGGATACAGGAACAGGTAACAGGGCAAGGGTAACAACTGGAACGAGAAACACTAAGGGACCATTTGCAAGAAAGAATCGGGATATACTAACAACGCTTAGGCAAGGATCACAAGGGCTGGGGCCTTCTAATAGTCAAGGAAATTATGGGAGTTGATGATGATGATTTCCTTCATGTGTGCACTCTGGCCCTTTAAGAGCGGGCATGAGCGTGAGCGCGCACCCTTCGGGACAAAGCAGACCGGAGCGGAGGTGAACGCTGGCGTCTCCTAGGAAGGAGATGGGGACCAGCGCTCACAGATCCATGGCTGCGGGCGTCAGGAGGTGAGTACAGACGACGGCCCGCGGCCATGGACTCTACAGTATTCCCCCTCTTATGCCCCCTCTTCTTGGAACCAGAGTGAGAGAGGAACTTCTTAGCGAGAGCAGGGGCATCGAGGTTCTCCTCCGGCTCCTAGGACCTCTCCTCAGGACCAAACCCTCTCCAGTCTACCAATTAGAAAGTCCTTCCTCCTACCCTCTTGCAGTCCAGGATCTCATTCACCTCGAACACATCATAAGAACCGTTGAGAGCAATTGTGGAACAGGAAGTCTTGCTGTAGCGGTTCAGGACATCTGGTTTCAGGAGGGACGCATGAAAGGAGTTGGGTATTCTGAGGGTAGGAGGCATCCGCAGTTTATAGGAGACAGAATCTCAAAAGGACCGAGGAACCTGGGAGCAAAGTTGTATGAAGGCACCTTCAAATGAATGTTCCGTGAGGACAGCCAGACTTTAGTACTTGGAAGATACTGAGGCGGCTCTCTTCTTTTTGTATGTGCTTTTCGCTTCATGCGATCGACTTCCAGCAATATAGAGGAACGGGTCTGTTGCCAGATTTGCAGAAAGTCCCCAAATGCAGAGTCAGCAGCGGGTACCTGAGAAGTAGTAGACACTGGAAGAGGAACTTTAGGATGTTGACTGTACTCAATGTAAAACGGAGTGGTAGTGGTGGACTCGCTTGTGTGGAAGAAGCTGTACCCAGTTATCATGCTGTAAGTAGATGAAGTGACGTCTTGCCCATTGGACTGGGGCTGATAGGCTGAGGAAAAGTCCAATCTCACATCCAGGAGTTTACAGAGAGCCCTCCAGAATTTTTAGGTAAACTGAACCCCCCATCGGACACTATGTGAAGGGGCGAACCATGCTAGTGGAAGATGTGCTGAATGAAGAGACTCGCCAGTCGGGGAGCAGAAGGTAGGCCGGTCAGCGGGATAAAATGTGCCATATTCAAGAACCGGTCCACCACCACCCAAACAGTGTTGCATCCTGCTGAGGGAGGAAGGTCAGTGACAGAGTCCATCGAAATGTGCTGCCAGGGGGTATTGGGCACAGGCAGAGGTTGAAGCAGGCTAGCAGGCTTGGAGTGAGTAACCTTGTTAGAAGCACACACCGTGATAGGAGAGACAAAGTTCACAACATCCTTGGGCAGCATGGGCCACCAGAAGTGACGAGCAATCAGGTCTCGGGTTTTACAGACACCGGGGTGCCCAGCCAGTTTAGAACTGTGTCCCCATCGGAGAATTCTTCTCCTGTCTACCAACCGAACAAAAGTCCTCCCCGGAGGGATGTCTCTAACCTGCAAAGGATTGGCAGTGACAATGCAGGATGGGTCTATGATACTTTGAAGGGACTCCACCGTCTCATCCGTCTCAAATGACATGGACAGGGCATCGGCCTTCGCATTCCTGTCAGCGGGACGATAGTGGAGCACAAATTGGAAATGGGTGAAGAACAGCGACCATCTGGCTTGACGGGGATTTAGTCGTTGAGCGGACTGAAGGTAGGTGAGGTTCTTGTGGTCGATGTAGATCAGGATGGGGTGAGCTGCGCCCTCCAGCAGATGTCTCCAATCCTCCAGAGCCAATTTTATGGCCAGTAGCTCCCGATCCCCAATAGAGTAATTGCGCTGTAATGAATTGGGGTAGGGAGACGGACAGGTGAGCCCTAATCTACCCACAACTCAGTCCCTGCCTACTTGCACGGCCCGTCCTAAGTGACGGCGTACAACTGGGCGACGGTCCCTACGCTCAGTAAGTGCAAGACAGACAACACAAGACAAGGGCACACAGAAGCAAAGGGGGAAGTAGGGGCAGTTGCCCACGGCAACACCGTGAGCAACAGGCAGGGTGAACGAGCCGAATCAAACCAGGAGAGTACGTAGTAGCAAAATCAGAGCAGGAGAATAGTCAGCCAAGCCAGGGTCAATAAGTACAGCGGTCAATCAGGTAAATAGCAGGAATCGCAGAGCCAGGAAACCAGATAATCACAGACAAGGAACATGCTGCAAGTGAGGGTATAAATTAACCAAGGGCGGGAGCTAGAACCGTCAGGCCAGGCTGTGATAGGTTCTCCCTCTCCTCAGCCTGCAAGCCTGAGTGTTAACAGATCGCGTTACTCTAGGAGACCTTGGAGCTGATGAAGGCTGATTAACCCCAGGCGTCGACACAGAACCTGTGTCTGGCAAACCCTCTACGTGCGCTCTGCAGAAGAAAAAAGTCTCGAGTAGTAGCCACATACTACGGCCTTTACTTTGGAGCTCCTCTGGAACACCTGCACCAACAGAAGAGGCGTCTACCTCCAAAGAAAACTGCCGAGATATGTCAAGATGATGGAGGATCGAGGCTGAAGTGAAGGCTTTTTTGAGAGTAATAAATGCGGACTCTGCCTCTGGGGTCCACACCTTGGCATTCACACCCTTCTTGGTAATGGTGGAAATGGGAGATGTCAGCGATGAGAAGTTTGGGATAAACTGTTGGTAGAAATTGGCGAACCCCAGGAAACGCTGTATGGACCTCAGGCCTTGAGGACGTGGCCACTCCAGGAAAGCTCTCACGTTCTCAGGATCAATCTTGAGACCTTGATCCGAGATGATGTAGCCCAGGAAGGGCAGAGAACTCTTCTCAAAGACGCACTTCTCCAGCTTGGCGTATAAGCGATTCTCCCTTAATCGTAGTAGATCTTGACGGACATGTCTCCAATGAGTCGTCGGATCTCTGGAGAAAATCAAAATATCATCGAGATATACAAAAGATATATACACTACCGTTCAAAAGTTTAGGGTCACTTAGAAATGTCCTTATTTTTTTAAAGAAAAGCACAGTTTTTTTCAATGAAGATAACATTAAATTAATCAGAAATACACTCTATACATTGTTAATGTGCTAAATGACTATTCTAGCTGCAAACGTCTGGTTTTTAATGCAATATCTACATAGGTGTATAGAGGCCCATTTCCAGCAACCATCACTCCAGTGTTCTAATGGTACATTGTGTATGCTAACTGTGTTAGAAGGCTAATGGATGATTAGAAAACACTTGAAAACCCTTGTGCAATTATGTTAGCACCGCTGTAAACAGTTTTGCTGTTTAGAGGAACTATAAAACTGACCTTTCTTTGAGCTAGTTGAGAATCTGGAGCATTACATTTGTGGGTTCGATTAAACTCTCGAAATGGCTAGAAAAAGAGAGCTTTCATGTGAAACTCGACAGTCTATTCTTGTTCTTAGAAATGAAGGCTATTCCATGCGAGAAATTGCCAAGAAACTGAAGATTTCCTACAACGGTGTGTACTACTCCCTTCAGAGGACAGCACACACAGGCTCTAACCAGAGTAGAAAGAGAAGTGGGAGGCCCCACTGCACAACTGAGCAACAAGACAAGTACATTAGAGTCTCTAGTTTGAGAAATAGACGCCTCACAGGTCCTCAACTGGCAGCTTCATTAAATAGTACCCGCAAAACGCCAGTGTCAACCTTTACAGTGGAGAGGCGACTCCGGCATGCTGGCCTTCAGGGCAGAGTGGCAAAGAAAAAGCCATATCTGAGACTGGCTAATAAAAGGAAAAGATTAATATGGGCAAAAGCACACAGACATTGGACAGATGAAGATTGGAATAAAGTGTTATGGACAGACGAATCGAAGTTTGAGGTGTTTGCATCACACAGAAGAACATTTGTGAGACGCAGAACAACTGAAAAGATGCTGGAAGAGTGCCTGACGCCATCTGTCAAGCATGGTGGAGGTAATGTGATGGTCTGGGGTTGCTTTGGTGCTGGTACAGTGGGAGATTTGTACAAGGTAAAAGGGATTTTGAATAAGGAAGGCTATCACTCCATTTTGCAACGCCATGCCATACCCTGTGGACAGCGCTTGATTGGAGCCAATTTCATCCTACAACAGGACAATGACCCAAAGCACACCTCCAAATTATGCAAGAACTATTTAGGGAAGAAGCAGGCAGCTGGTATTCTATCTGCAATGGAGTGGCCAGCGCAGTCACCAGATCTCAACCCCATAGAGCTGTTGTGGGAGCAGCTTGACCGTATGGTACGCAAGAAGTGCCCATCAAGCCAATCCAACTTGTGGGAGGGCCTTCTGGAAGCATGGGGTGAAATTTCTCCCGATTACCTCAGCAAATTAACAGCTAGAATGCTAAAGGTCTGCAATGCTGGAATTGCTGCAAATGGATCATTCTTTGACGAAAGCAAAGTTTGAAGGAGAAAATTATTATTTCAAATAAAAATCATTATTTCTAACCTTGTCAATGTCTTGACTATATTTTCTAGTGATTTTGCAACTCATTTGATAAATATAAGTGTGAGTTTTCATGTAAAACACAAAATTGTCTGGGTGACCCCAAACTTTTGAACGGTAGTGTAGAGGAGAACTCGTAAGATATCATTAACGAATTCCTGGAAGACCACGGGAGCGTTACACAGTCCAAATGGCATCACCAGGTATTCAAAGTGCCCGTCTCGTGTGTTGAACGCCGTCTTTCACTCGTCCCCTTGACGGATTCAAATCAAATTATAAGCCCCACACAAGTCTAATTTAGAAAAAATTCTTGCTCCTCGTATACGGTCAAACAGTTCAGATATAAGTGGCAACGGGTATTTGTTCTTGACCGTGATCTGGTTGAGACCACGGTAGTCAATGCAGCGTCGAAGGGATCCATCTTTCTTTTTAATGAAGAAGAACCCAGCCCCGGCGGAGGAGGAAGACTTTCGTATGAAACCCCTAACCAAATTCTCCTTGATATAGGGCTACATGGATAGAGGCTCTGGCAAGGAGAGAGGATATATATGGCCATGGGGGAGAGAGGCATTAGGAACCAGTTCAATGGGGCAGTTATAAGTCTGATGTGGAGGCAGCGTCTCAGCCTCCCTTTTGCTGAAGACATCTGCAAACTGAGCAAACTGGGGGGGCAGTCCCACCAATGACTGAGGCAGAGCAGGCTGGACAGGAAGAATATGCAACAGACAACAACCAAGGCACTTGGAGCCCCATTGGAGAACCTCTCCAGAACTCCAGTCCAGGACTGGGGCATGCAGTCGAAGTTAAGGCAGGCCCAGCAGAACAGGATTGATGGCCTTGTGCAAAACAAGGAAATAAATTATTTCAGAATGAAGGACTCCAACCTGGAGCTTCAATGGCTTGGTTTTAGAAATGATGGGATCAGGCAGAGGCAGTCCATTCACTGAGGCAATAGCCAAAGATTTCTCCAGGGGAACTGTGGGCAACTGAAGATGATCCACTAGCTACTTTTGGATGAAGTTTGCCGCAGACCCAGAGTCAAGATAGGTCGAAACTTGATGCATCCTCTCGCTGGATACTAGTCACAGGAATAGTCAGCATAGAACAGAATGCTTTATTAGGTACCATTCCACCTAGGGTTGTCTCTCCAACCAATCCTAGGCAATGGGGTCTCTCTGGCCTCTGGGTAAACAGATGCACAATATGGCCTCCGAGGCTGCAATACAGACAAAGTCCAGAAGAGCGTCTGCGTTGTTTCTCCTGGATAGACAATTTGACATGGTTCATCTGAATAGGATCCTCTGGTGGGATTACTGAGAAGGATAGTAAGGATTGCTGGAAAGTAGAATCCAACCTAGGAATTTCTCTCTCCCGGAGAACCTGTTGGGAACGCTCCCGGATCCTCATGTCAATCCGGGTGGCAAGTAGGATAAGATCCAGGGTAGATGGAAGATCGCGAGCAGATAGCTCGTCCATAATCCCTGAAGGCAGTCCCTGCCAGAATGTGGCCACCAAAACCTCATTGTTCCAGGTTAACTCAGCAGGTAGGATACGGAAATGAATGGCATACTCGCCTACGGAGAGGTCTCCCTGGTGTAGGAACAGCTGAGATGCAGCAGCCGAAGAAACTCTCCCAGGTTCCTCAAAGATCGAGCGAAAAGTCCGTAAGAAGCACTGCAAGTCACGGGTCTCTGGTCCCTGATGTTCCCACAGAGGATTTGCCCATGCCAGGGCTTTGCCAGTAAGGAGGGAGATGATGAAGGTGATCCTGACATCATCCGAAGAGAAGGACCTGGCATGTAGTCTGAAGGGGATCAGGCACTGATTCAAAAATCCCCTGCAGGTCCATGGGTCTCCGTCATAGCGTGGAGGTAGCGGCAAGTAGCACAGGGGATCGGCACTGGTACAGACAGGAAGTGTAGCAAGAGGAACAGCAGGAATGGGTGCGGTGACGACTGTGGTTGGAGCAACCAGCCGATGGGCAATGGTGTTCACCGACAGGAGGAGTTGGTCTTGCCGTGACTGGAGGTCTTGCATCTCGGCCAGCACAGCTTGTGTCGTCGAGGTCTCAGGTTGACCAGCGGGGTCCATGGCCTGAGCGTACTGCCACGGTTTGTGGGTATGTAGACCCACTTGGCCGCACCGCCGTAGCAGGGAGGTAGCTGGCCAAACAACAGGGAACCCCAGCAATACAAAGACCCTGGATAGTCCAGACATGGACGCAGCTCTGGCAAGGATGGAGGTGTGTGCAGCAGGTAACGCCAGACGTGGCGGGTGACAGCAAGTGCCGCAGATTGCGCCAGACGAGGCCAATCTCTCTGGACGTGGCAGATGACACAGGACGTGGCGGATGACACAGGATGTGGCAAACGACAGGTGCAGTAGACACGACTCCAACTAGTAGGCACAGGAACACAGAACGGGATACAGAAACAGGTAACGGCATGGGTAACAACTGGAACGAGAAACACTAAGGGACCATTTGCAAGACAGACTTGGGATATACTAACAATGCTTAAGCAAGTATCAGAAGGGCTGGGGGCCTTCTAGTAGTCCAGGAAATCATGTGAGTTGATGATGATTTCCTTCATGTGCGCACGCTGGCCCTTTAAGAGCGGGCACGAGCATGCGTGCGCACCCTACGGGACACAGCGGCCCGGAGCGGAACTGAGCATTGGCATCTCCTAGGAAGGAGATGGGGACCAGCGCTCACAGATCCATGGCTGCGGGCGTCAGGAGGTGAGTAGACCCGATGGCCCGCAGCCATGGACGCTACAGTTAGCCTCAAGCCTATTCCCCTTTTGAAAGATATTATAATGAGATTTTGTCAATAAACTCAGAGGAGTACTTTTGGGTATACAAAGCAGTGTATCTGTGTCTCTTACTTCTCTCTGATATATCGATATAACCTATGATTTGGATCTGGATAACTTTCCTGGGAGGGTATCGGTTGACATACCGGTCTAAAACTTCATTCTAACATATATTTTGGCCATGATTGCGTCGACAGTTTTTGGTGCCGAAGCCAGGGAGATTAATTGTCTGATAGCTGTCATGGGAGGTCGGGCATTGCATTAGTGAAATTTTAAAAACCGTGGTAAGAAGCTTATTCTTACACAAACCTTTTTCACTCATGTACTGCATGCTCGATTTAGCTGTCATGATGTCACATCTCCCGGACGCAGGAAAAATATATCCAGAGTGTCACGGGCACAGGGTATGTGGACCCACTAGGCCGCTCCGCCGTAGCGGGGAGGCAGCTGACCAGGTCACAGTCTAAGCAGAAGTAAATGGTAGACAGTATGCTTGGGTACCTGAAATAGTCCGGGCGGTGGCTGTGGCTTCAGCACGGATGGAGGCAGGTGCGGCAAGTGGCGCCAGACGTGGCGGGCAGTATCCGATGACACTTGACGTGGCAGATGGCACTTGACGTGGCAGATGGCACTTGACGTGGCAGATGACACTTGAACGCGGGTAGGCACAGGAACAACACGGAATACAGGAACGGTAACAGGGCACGGGTAACAACTGGAACGGGAGACACTAAGGAACCATTTGCGAGACAGACTGGGAAAGACTAACAACGCTCAGGCAAGGATTAGAAGGCCAGGGGCCTTCTTATAGACCAGGAAATCGTGGCAGTTGATGGTGATGACGATTTCCTAATTGCGCGCTGGCCCTTTAAAGCCAGGAGCGAGGGTGCGCGCGCGCCCTACGGGATCCAGCCGAACGGAGCGGAAGTGAGCGCTGGCATCTCCTAGGAGGGAGATGGAGGCCAACGCTCACAGATCCATGGCTGCGGGCGTCGGGAGGTGAGTAAACCCGATGGCCCGCGGCCATGGGCGCTACAGTATCCCCCCTCTTACGCCCCCTCTTCTTGGGGCCAGAGTGAGAGAGGAACTTTTTAATAAGAGCAGGAGCACTGAGGTTCTCTTTTGGCTCCCAGGACCTCTCCTCAGGACCAAACCCTCTACAGTCCACCAAATAGAAAGTCCTTCCTCCTACTCTCTTGCGGTCCAGGATCTCTTTTACCTCAAATACATCAGAAGGACCGCTGGGAGCAAATGTGGGACTAGAGGTCTTGCTGTAGCGGTTCAGGACCACTGGTTTCAGGAGGGACATATGGAAGGAGTTAGGGATTCTGAGGGTAGGAGGCAGCCGCAGCTTATAGGAGACTGGGTTAATTTGTTGCAGGACCTCGAAAGGACCAAGGAACCTGGGAGCGAACTTGTATGAGGGCACCCTCAAGCGAATGTTCCGAGAGGACAGCCAGACTTTAGTCCCCGGAAGATACTCTCTTCTCCTAGTATCTGTCTTTCGCTTCATGCATTCGACCGCCAGCAAAATAGAGGACCGGGTCTGTTTCCAGATTTGCAGGAAGTCCCCATATGCAGAGTCAGCAGCGGGTACCTGAGATGAAGTCGACACAGGAAGAGGGACTCTGGGGTGTTGACTGTACACGATGTGAAACGGAGTGGAAGTGGTGGACTCACTTGTGTGGGTATTATATGAAAACTCCGCCCATGGAAGAAGCTATCGTGCTGTGAAGAGATGAAGTGGCGGAGATAATTTTCCATGATCTGGTTGATCCTCTCAACTTGCCCATTGGACTGGGGGTGATAGGCAGAGGAAAAGTCCAAACTCACATCCAGGAGTTTACAGAGGGCTCTCCAGAACTTGGAGGTAAACTGAACCCCCCCGGTTGGACACAATGTGAAGAGGCAAGCCATGCAAGCGGAAGATGTGCAGAATGAAGAGACTTGCCAGTCGAGGAGCAGAGGGTAGGCCGGTCAGCGGGATAAAATGTGCCATCTTAGAGAACCGGTCCACCACCACCCAGATGGTGTTGCATCCTGCTGAGAGAGGAAGGTCTGTGACGAAGTCCATAGCAATGTGCTGCCAGGGGGCACTGGGTACAAGCTGGGGTTGAAGCAGGCCGGCAGGCTTGCTGTGAGTCACTTTGTTGGAGGCACACACCGTGCAAGCAGAGACAAAGTCCAGAAAATCCTTAGGTAGCGTGGGCCACCAGAAGTGACGAGCAACCAGGTCTTGGGTTTTACGGACACCAGCGTGCCCAGCCAATTTAGAACAGTGTCCCCAGCAGAGAATTCTTTTTCGGTCTGCCAACCGAACAAAAGTTCTCCCCGGAGGGATATCTCTAAGCTGCAGCGGATTGGCGATGACAACGCAGGATGGGTCTATGATAGTCTGAAGGGACTCCACCGTGTCTTCCGTCTCAAATGATCTGGACAGGGCATCGGCCCTCACATTCTTGTCAGCGGTACGGTAGTGGAGCAGAAATTGGAAACGGGTGAAGAACAGTGACCACCAGGCTTGACGGGGATTCAGTCGTTGAGCAGACTGAAGGTAAGTAAGATTCTTGTGGTCGGTGAAGATCAGGATGGGGTGAGCAGCGCCCTCCAGCAGATGTCTCCACTCCTCCAGGGCCAATTTGATAGCCAGTAGCTCCCGATCTCCAATGGAATAGTTGCGCTCAGCAGAGGAAAACAGTCTTGAGTAGTAGCCACATACTACTGCCTTTCCTTTGGAGCTCCTCTGGAACAGAAGTGTGCCTGCACCAATAGAGGAAGCGTCCACTTCCAGTGAGAACTGCTGAGATACGTCAGGGTGATGGAGGATTGAAGCTGAGGTGAAGGCTTTCTTGAGGCTAATGAATGCGGACTCTGCCTCTGGAGTCCAAACCTTGGCGTTCATACCCTTCTTGGTAAGGGTAGAGATGGGGGCCGTCAGAGAAGAAAAGTTCGGAATAAACTGGCGGTAGAAATTGGCGAAACCCAGGAACCACTGTATGGCCCTTAGGCCTTGAGGACGTGGCCATTCCAGGACAGACTTTAGCTTCTCAGGGTCCATCTTAAGGCCTTGATCCGAGATGACATAGCCCAGGAAGGGCAAAGACTTCTTCTCAAAGGTGCATTTCTCTAACTTGGCATACAAGCGATTCTCTCTTAGTCGCAGAAGAACTTGACGAACATGCCTCCGATGGGTCATCAGATCTGGGGAGAAAACTTAGAATATCATCGAGATAAACTACAACACACGTATAGAGGAGATCTCGGAAGATGTCATTAACGAACTCCTGAAATACTGCGGGAGCGTTACACAGTCTGAAGGGCATCACTAGGTATTCGTAGTGCCTATCGCGGGTGTTAAATGCCGTCTTCCATTCATCACCCCGGCAAATCCGGATTAGATTATAGGCCCCCCGCAGATCTAGCTTGGAAAAAATATTGGCTCCTCGTATGCGATCAAACAGCTCGGAAATGAGTGGCAACGGGTACTTGTTCTTGACCGTGATCTGATTGAGACCACGGTAATCAATGCAGGGTCGGAGAGATCCATCTCTCTTTTTAACGAAGAAGAATCCTGCCCCGGCCAGGGAGGAAGATTTTCGAATAAAACCCCTCTCCAAGTTCTCCTTGATATAGGCTGACATCGATAAAGTCTCTGGCAAGGAGAGAGGATATACTCGTCCACGGGGAAGAGAAGCATTGGAACCAGTTCAATGGGACAGTCGTAATTCCGATGTGGAGGCAACGTCTCAGCCTCTCGTTTGCAAAAGACATCCGCAAAACTGGCATACTGAGAAGGTAGATCGGAGAGTGACTGAGGCAGAGGAGGCACAACAGGACGGACTTGTGACAGGCAATGGCTATGGCATCTGGAACCACATTGAAGAACTTCTCCAGATCTCCAGTCGAGTGTCGGCGCGTGTAGACGGAGCCATGGCAGACCCAGCAGGATAGGATTGATAGCCTTGGTAGTACCAGGAAGGAGATCTGTTCCGAGTGAAGAGCTCCGACCCATAGTGTCAACGGCTCAGTGATGAGCATGATCGGATCAGGCAACGGTAGACCATTCACAGAAGCAACTGCCAGGGGTCTCTCCAGACTGACTGTGGGTAGTTGAAACCGGTCCACTAGATCCTGGTGAATAAAATTAGCAGCCGCTCCAGAGTCAATATAGGCGGAGGAAGGATGTGAAGTCTGTCCGGTGACGATGGCCACAGGTATAGACAATTTGGAAGAGGTTTTAACGTTTGGAGACGTTCCACCTAGAGTTGTCTCTCCAATCAACCCTAGGTACTGGAGTTTCCCGGTTTCTGTGGGCATTGGCGCACAAAATGACCCTTGAGGCCACAATACATACAAAGTCCAGAGGAGCATCTGCGCTGCTTCTGCTGTTCAGATAACCGGACTCTGTCTACCTGCATGGGTTCCTCAGGTAGCGCACTAGGAGTGGACAATAGTGGTCTCTGGGCAGAGGGTGCTGGTCTGTGGGCCCGGCTCTCCTGACGAACCTCTTGAGAGCGCTCCCGGATTCTCATGTCAACCCGGGTGGCTAACAGGATGAGGGCATCTAAGGTAGAAGGAAGGTCGCGGGCTGCCAGTTCGTCCTTGATGTGAGAGGACAGTCCCTGCCAGAAGGTCGCCACCAGTGCCTCATTGTTCCATGCCAGCTCGGCTGCTAGGGTACGGAAGGAGATAGCATACTCCCCTACTGTGGAGCCCTCTTGCTTGAGGGTCAGCAGAGTGGCTGCGGCAGAGGATGTTCGACCCGGCTCCTCGAACACGGCACGAAAGGACTGCAGGAACAAGGCTAGGTCCGCAGATACAGGTCCTTGTTGCTCCAAGATTGGGTTTGCCCATGCGAGGGCCTTGCCAGCGAGGAGGGAGATAATAAATGCCACTTTGGCCTCCTCGGAGGGGAAGAGATGAGGCCGTAGCCTAAAATGCACCGTGCATTGGTTGAGAAATCCTCTACATGCTCTGGTGTCACCGTCGTAGCGAGGAGGAAGAGGCAGAGGAACTGAGGATCCGGAACAAAAAGGGGCCGCAACAGGCAGTGGCACGGCAACAGCTTCAGCGGGAAGAACCGGGGGTGGAACAGCGAGTAGATCCAGGCGGACCAGGATAGAATTCACAGCCTCAAGGAGTTGATCCTGACGTGTGCGTAGGTCATGCATCTCTGTCTGAATCTTCTGTACTGGGGTCTTGGGCTGGCCAGCGGGTTCCATGGCCTGAGCGTACTGTCACGGGCACAGGGTATGTGGACCCACTAGGCCGCTCCGCCGTAGCGGGGAGGCAGCTGACCAGGTCACAGTCTAAGCAGAAGTAAATGGCAGACAGTATGCTTGGGTACCTGAAATAGTCCGGGCGGTGGCTGTGGCCTCAGCATGGATGGAGGCAGGTGCGGCAAGTGGCGCCAGACGTGGCGGGCAGTATCCGATGACACCTGACGTGGCAGATGGCACTTGATGTGGCAGAAGACACTTGACATGGCAGATGGCACTTGACGTGGCAGATGGCACTTGACGTGGCAGATGGCACTTGATGTGGCAGATGACACTTGAACGCGGGTAGGCACAGGAACAACACGGAATACAGGAACGGTAACAGGGCACGGGTAACAGCTGGAACGGGAGACACTAAGGAACCATTTGCGAGACAGACTGGAAAAGACTAACAACGCTCAGGCAAGGAGCCTTCTTATAGACAAGGAAATCGTGGCAGTTGATGGTGATGCCGATTTCCTAATTGCGTGCGCTGGCCCTTTAAGGCCGGGCGCGAGTGTGCGCGCGCACCCTACGGGATCCAGCCGAACGGAGCGGAAGTGAGCGAATCTCTTAGGACGGAGACGGAGGCCAGCGCTCACAGATCCATGGCTGCGGGCGTCGGGAGGTGAGTAAACCCGACGGCCCGCGGCCATGGGCGCTACACAGAGTTATGAGGAATGTTAAAACTTTTTGTGTGATGAATGATTGTAGATGTGTACGTCTATATTGAGTTGTTGGCATGAAAGGCATAAATGAGGTTCATGGTATGGAGAACATGAGAGGATTTTGTCGGCAATGTAACTGTTAACCCCTTCCCGCCGCAGCCATTTTTCAGATTTTCATTTTAGTTTTTTTCTCCCCACCTTCCAATAGCCATAACTTTTTTATTTTTTCGCCAATATAGTCCTTTGAGGGCTTGATGTTTGCGGGACGTATTGTAGTTTTTCGTAGCACCATTTATTGGGCAGTATAATGTACTAGAAAAAAAATATTTGGGGAGTAGAAAATGAATAAAAACAGCGATTCCTCCATTGTTTTTTGCGCTTCGTTTTTACGCAATGCCCTTCGCAATTAAAATAACATGTTAACTTTATTCTGTGTCACTACGATTACGGCGCTAACAAATATATATAGTTTTTCTATATTTTACTACTTTTACAAGTAAAAACCTAAGTGTAAAAAATAACATTTATTTTGTGCTGCCAAATTCTGAGAGCCATGACATTTTTATTTTCCGTTGATTAAGTGGTATGAGGGCTTATTTTTTGCGGGATAAGCTGTAGTTTTTAATGATACCATTTTGGGGTACATGCGATGTTTTGATCACTTTTTATTTTATTTTTTGTGGGAGATTAGGTGACCAAAAAAATAGAGATTCTAGCTTTTTCATTTATTTATTTTATACGGCGTACACCGTGCGGGTTAAATAATGATATATTGTAATAGTTCAGACTTTTGCGGATGCGGCGATACCAATTATGTTTATTTATTTACTTTTTTACTATGCTCTAGGGGGGAAATGGGAAAAGAGTTTTTTTTTTAACTTTTAATATTTATTTATTTTTTTACATTAAAAAAAAACTTCAACCAGTGATCATTAGATCGCTTGCACTATATACTGCAATACTAATGTATTGCAGTATATCTTGATTCTGACAGGCTTCTATTAAGCCCTGCCGGAGGTAGCACTTAATAGGAGCAAAGATGGTGGACCTTCATTAGGCCCCCAGGCAGCCATAGCACCCATCGCCACACTGCGATTGCATTGCAGGGGGTGCGATGAGCTGGTGGAGTGGGTCGCCCCCCTCTTTCTAACGATTTAAATGCTGCGGTCGCTATTGACAAGGCATTTAACGAGTTACTCTGAAGTGTCGCCCGACTTTGGCGTATGGATACGTCAAATGTTGGGAGGGGGTTAAGGTTGTTGGAACCAGAAGTGTTAAAATTGTTAAGTGAGTGAATGACTGCCCTTTGGAATGCAGGGGCGTAACAGACGGTTGAGAGAAGTTGTAACTTACATGAAGTATGGTCCAGTTGTCTTTGTGTAAGGTGAGAAAGCTGAAGGCTTTGTAGAATGAACCTGCAATTAACTGTGCTGTTGAATTTGACTTGTATTGTTGTAGGTCTGTTGTAAATGTCATTTGTTACTTGGCTGTTGTGTGAAATTGTTAAGGTTCAAGGGAAAGATTATCCTATTGTTTGCTTGTTCTGACAGAGCTGGGAGTCACAGACCAGTGACCCAGCAGCGCTCTCCAGAGTGTCTGTAGGTGACACAGGTGTCGTGTCCGGAGTTGACACATCTGTTCATATGTGACAGAAAGGTACTAGAAGTGTCCATCCGTAGGTGACAGAGTCTATCCGTAGGGGACAGAGCGGTACAACAAACTGTCCATAGGTGACAGAGACTGCCTGTTGGTGACACGGAGATTGGATATTCGTAGGTAATATTCTGGTAAGTCCTGACAATGGAGAACTCAGGGGGCAGAGTGACAGGGGGAATGCTGTGGTGTACAGCCAAAAGAAATCAAACAGGGCAGGCAAAGACGCTATAACAAACTGTGGAAAAATTTTCAAAAAGGCAGGCTGTGTGGATGTTGATAAATGGTTGTTTGTGGAGAGATGAACAAGGGATGGTTGAATAACCAAGAGTTAACTAAGTTAACAAGGAAAGCAGTGTGTGGCTTAAAATGGCAGAGTAAGTGATTACAGGTGGTTACAAGTAAGTTGGTGTGAGAGGTATGTGAATACAGGCATAGATTTTGATGGGAAAAGTGAATAATACAGAGCAGCCAGGTACATTGCAGTGACTAATGCGGATTATGATGCGAGAGTGTAATGTGTCATGTGTGTGATGTGTGAACATGTGTGATGTTACATGTGTGCAGTATGTGTCGAAGAAGAGTCTTAAAAGCAGAGTGGTATAAATGATAATTAATTGAGAAGGTATTGCAAGGCTGATGGGCCACAGTATAGCATTAATTTTAGATCTATATTGCATGCTCTCTCATTCTTAACAGCGGTACTGTGTAAAATGTATGCATTCAATTTAAGTACCTAATGTAAATGTTTCAGTCTTTTTGGTGTGCCTTGTGTGTGGGGTTAAATAAATAGCGTTAACGGTGTAAAGTCAGATTTTATTATAAATGCAGTAGAAGTTTTGTTACAGCAACAAACAGTGAGCCTGAAGGAGGAAGAAGGGGGTTTTGTGAAAGGTGGGAGACAGCTGATATTTAGGGCTCAGACTATGACCTCCCTCCTCTGTGGGAAGGATTGTCTTATCTTTACACATGCACTGCTCTGTCTCTTAGTACGCAGAGAGAGTAAAATATTACAAACAAGCTTAGTCTGTCCGCACAAAAGATAAAAGTTACAAAATATGGACTGCTGAAATGTGTGGCGCTACGTATGAAGTCATATGTTTTTACGTTGTAATGTTTTGAAGAAAATTCAAATGAATTAAAATACAGATATTGTAAGACACAGGGTCTTGAAAACGTATGTACATGTGCAGACCCCTACTGTTTCCTACTCCCACACTTTGTTTGATCAGATCCCACACACAGCTTATTGGTTTGCAATATTGCAAGTCTGGACCCCGGCCGCTGCTGTTACCCAGTTTTTGCAGTACGTTGATGAGGCATTTCTGGCTTGTGAGTCAGAACAAAACTGCCTAGATGTTACTTTGAGTCTCTGTTGTTTTTGGGAAGTATCTAGATTAAATGCAGTTTTGTCAGGAGAAAGTATAGGACAAGTACTTACAGGAGGCCAAACAATTGTCCCCAGAAAGAGTGTCAAACCTTACTGTGCAGGGATATCCAGTATTGAACCCTGCTTCATTAATTCCACAGGGTCCAAAAAGGGAGGATTACTGATGAGACTGATCAATTACATCTCAGTGAGACATGACACAATTTTGTTATGAATAAATTAACTCAGAGCTAGGAGGTCTACAAAATGTGCATGAGACCCCAATAAGTAACCTAGATTAAATGTGTAACAGACCACTCCCCCCCCCCCCCCCCCAGCGAATCTGCACAGTAGGCCAAGGTGACATCACTCACGGTTGAGGTTTTACAGATTTAGAGGGGAAGGAGGTGAATATTGCCTGAGCATTGTTAGTTTTATGCCAGATTTTAGTAAAATAATATTTTTGTTTGTGGTATTAACCCCTTCCCGCTTTGGCCACTTTTGACCTTCCTGACAGAGCCTCATTTTTCAAATCTGACATGTTTCACTTTATGTGGTAATAACTTCGGAATGCTTTAACCTATCCAAGTGATTCTGAGGTTGTTTTATCGTGACACATTGGACTTTATGATACTGGCAAAATTAGCTTCATACATTCAGTATTTAATTGTGAAAAACATAAAAATTGCAAAAATTAGCATTTCTCTAAATTTAAATGTATCTGCTTGTAAGACAGGCAGTTATACCACACAAAATAGTCAGTAATTAACAGCCCCCATATGTCTACATAAGATTGACATCGTTTTTTGAACATCCTTCTATTTTTATTTTAAAAGGCTTAGAACTTTAGCAGCAATTTCTCACATTTTCAAGAAAATTTCAAAGGCCAGTTCAGTTGTGAAGTGGCTTTTAGGGCCTTATATAATAGAAACCCCCAATTAGTCACCCCATTTTAAAAACGTCACCACTCAAAGTATTCAAAACAGCATTTACACGTTTCACAGGAATTAAACCAAAGTAGAGGTGAAATTGATACATTTTATTTTTTGTGGTTGCAGAAATTAATTTTTAATCCATTTTTTTTGTAACACAAAGTTTTACCAGAGAAACGCAACTCAATATTTATTGCCCAGGTTCTGCAGTTTTAGGAAATATCCCACATGTGGCCCTACTATGCTACTGGACTGAAGCACCGGCCTCAGAAACAAAGGAGCTCCTAGAGGATTTTGGGCCTCCTTTTTATTAGAATATATTTTAGGCACCATGTCGGGTTTGAAGAGCTCTTGCGGTGCCAAAACAGTGGAAACCCCCAGAAAGTGACCTTATTTGGGAAACTACACCCCTTAAGGAAATTATCTAGGGGTATAATGAGCATTTTGACCCAACAGCTTTATTGCAGAAATTATTGGAAGAAGGCAGTGAAAATGGAAATCTTCATTCGTTCAAAGAAAATGTAGGTTTAGCTAATTTTTTCTCATTTCCACAAGGACTAAGGGAGAAAAAACACTGCAACATTTGTAAAGTAATTTCTCCCGCGTAAAACAGTACCCCATATGTGGTAATAAACGGCTGTTTGGACACACGGCAGGGCTTAGAAGGAAAAGAGCACTATTTGGCTTTTGGAGCTCAAATTTAGCAGAAATGGTTTGCGGAGGCCATGTCACATTTGCAAAGCCCCTGAGGGACCAAAACAGTGGAAACCCCCCACAGGTGGACCCATTTTGGAAACTACACCACTTGAGGAATTAATCTAGGGGTGTAGTGAGCATTTTGACCCCACAGGTGTTTCATAGAATTTATTAGAATTGGGCAGTGAAAATAAATAAGACGTAGCTTGAGCGAAAACGTTTTCATTTTCTCAAAAAATAAAGTTGAAAAAGAACCACAACATTTGTAAAGCAATTTCTTCCGAGTACGGCAATACCCCATATGTGGTCATAAAGTAATTTTTGGGCACACGGCAATGCTCAGAATGGAAAGAGCGCCATTTTGCTTTTGGAGTACAGATTTTGCTGGATTGATTTCTGGTTGCTATGTAGTATTTGCAAAAACTCCTGTGGGACCAAAACAGTACAAACCCCCAAAAAGTGACCCCATTTTGGAAACTACACCCCTCAAGGTATTAACCTAGGGGTGTAGTGAGCATGTTAACCCTGCAGGTGTTTTGCATAAATTAGTGTGCACTCGATATTGCAGAGTAAAAATTGAATTTTTCAATAGATATGCCAATATGTGGTGCTCAGCTTGTGCCAGCATAACAGGAAAGCTCTCTGATTATTATGCTGTGTTTCCCAGTTTTAGAATCACCCTACATGGGACACTAATCTTTTGCCTGGACATTCGACATGGCTCAGGAGTGAAAGAGTACCATGCGAAATTGAGGCCTAATTTGGCGACATATAAAGTATTGGTTCACAATTGAAGGCTCTGATGTGAAGTAATAAAAGAAACCCCTGAGAAGTGACCCCATTTTAGAAACTACACCCCTCAAGGCATTTATTAAGGGGTGTAGTGACCATTTTCACCCCACAGGTCTTTTCCATAAAAAAAATGCGCTGCGGATGGTGCAAAGTAAAAATTAAAATGTTTCCCCAGATATGCCAATTCAGTGGCAAATATGTCGTGCCCAGCTTATGCCACTGGAGAGACACGCCCCAAAATTGTTAAAAGGGTTCTCCCGGGTAACGCGGTGCCATATATGTGGAAGTAAATTGCTGTTTGGGCACACTGTAGGGCTCAGATGGGTGGGAGCGCCATTTGGCTTTTGAAACGTAGATTTTGCTTGGTAGTAGTTTTGTTTGAGTATTACTGGTATTTCGGTTTATAATGTGGGGGTACATGTAAGCTGTGCGGAGTACATCAAGGGCATAGGCAGGTGGTATGATAATGGGGTAAACAATAAAATAATCCATAGATGTGTGTTACACTGTGAAGCAATCCTTTCTGCACTGGCCGGTGTCGCACAGATAAATTTCTTTACTTATCCCCCTTTTGGTCCACATTCCACACCTTTGAAGTTTGGGAAATTTTGCTGGGAAGTGTTGTCCTGGTATAATACGGACACCCTCGCTTCTAGCAGATATGTTCGGGCCCTCCCCTTCCTGGTTCCCTAATTTTAGGACCCCGATAAATCTCCTCTTGAAACAGACTAAATGTTCCCCTCTGATCTGCACAACTGCATATTTTTATTTCCTGACATATTGGAGCCTTAACTAATTTAATTTTTTCATAGACGTAGTGATATGAGGGCTGTTTTTTTTTGCGGGACGAGCTGTAGTTATTATTGGTACCATTTTGTGGTACATGCGACTTTTTGATCACTTTTTATCCTAATTTTTGAGAGGCAAGGTGACCAAAAAACAGCAAATCTGGGATAGTTTTTTTTTAGGGTTTTTTTAATACAGCATTCAACATGCGTTATAAACTACATGTTAACTTTATTCTTCGGGTCAGTAGGATTCTGGCGATACCTAATTTATAGCACTTTTTTATGTTTTACAACTTTTTGCACAATAAAATTACTTTTGTAAAAAGAATGTATTTTTTCTGTCGCCAAGTTATGAGAACCATAACTTTTCAATTTTTTTATCGACGGAGCTGTATGGGAGTTTTTTTTTTTTTTTTTTTTTTTTTTATCAAATCTGTTTTTATTAGTATAAAAGTACAAATTACAATACAAAACTGACACTACAGTTACCTGTGTCATACAAAAAACATTGAATTATTGTCATTCAGTTGGACTTATTTAACATGTGCTAGCTGAAAGGAAAAGGTAAATAAAAAGAGGAAAGAAAAAGTACATTTCCAATGTGAGCAGTGACATCCACTTGTATCTAACACATGGCTAAACATGAATTTCTAAGAAACATCAACGATGTGTTTCGATTTACTCAATGTATTAACACCTTTCACCAATCTTTAGTGATAAATCCATACGACTGCAGTAATTTCGATTAAGACCACATAACATGTGATTTTTGGGTAACATGAGGTAAGACAAAATGGAACGGTGGGGAAGGGTAATACAAGGGGATAGTTATGGGTAAGGATGTGAATAGGATTACAGCAATACCTCACAATAAAAAATCAGAAACTTAGGAAATTGTTCTCATTAGATCATCTCTATGTTGCAACCAAGGAGACCATATTTTCACAAACTTCTCATAAGTATCTTCCACTCTGTTAGAAAGTTCTTCCATGCGACATATCTGACTAACTTTGTCTATCCATTGACTTACGGAAGGAGTAGTAGGTTGTAGCCAGTACAAAGGAATTAACATTTTTGCTGCCGCTAACAGATGCGTATGTAAGTACTTTTTGGACATAGTCATAGAATTTGAAGGGAGTCCCAACGCTATGTTCTCTAACGACAGAACTACATCTGTATTACATATCAAGTTAATGTTCCTTTCTATTTGTGACCAAAAGGGTCTAACCTGAAGGCAAGTCCACCAGATATGTGACAAAGAACCCTCCTGTGACTTACATCTCCAGCATAGAGCATTTGGGGCAAAACCCATACGATAAAGATTTTGCGGAGTTTTGTACCATCTGGTGAGCAATTTATAATGGTTCTCCTGTAGTTTTACACACCTAGAGAATCCATGTGAGTTGCCCATTACCATATTCCTCTCCTGATCCGACAGCCGCAGTCCGAGCTCCTCTTCCCACGACGCTATGAAGGATGGCAAATCCCTCCCTTCCATTGCTGAAAGTTGGTGATAGATCTTAGACATTTTATGTTTATTCCCTCTATGAGTAGCTAGAAGCTTCTCAAACCATGTGAGCTCTCTAGTTGTCTTGTAATCTTTTAAAAATTTAGTACATGCTATTTGTATGTGATGGATCTGAAGAAAATTAAGCTTCAAAGCCTCACCATGCATCATAGACTGGATCTCCTCTGCTGTAGGTACTCTATTGTCTAACATAAAGTCTCTAATCTGAATTCCTGCAAAACATTTCCATAGGTCTGAGCTATATCCGCTCCCCAATTTAATAAGTTTAGGTAATGCCGCTACTGGAAGTATTGGTGACGGTTGAGGTAACACCTTCTCTGTCAAGCCCACCTTAGCCCAGACCGCTAAAGTGCCTTTCATTAAAGGATTTCTCATAGCTCCTATGTCTTGTTGGCTCGGCACCCAAAGAACTCCTAATGGATTATCTAATCCGCCTACTGCGTCCCTAGATAGCCCTCCCTGCTCCTCCGACTCTGCTGCCAAATCTAACCATCTTTGTAGATGTATAGCTTTGTAGTAACCCTCTATATCTGGAAGTCCCATTCCTCCTTGACGTTTGCTCCTTGTGAGATTGCGGTATGATATCCTCGGCCTTCTTTGTTTCCACAAATATTTTGAGATCATTTGTTGTACTGTCCTGAAGAAAGTTCTTGGTAAGAGAATTGGAACCATATTCATAATGTAAAGCACCACAGGTAGGATATAGGTCTGTAGCAGATTCCTTCTGCCCATCCACGATATGTATGGAATATTATAGGCAGAAAGAAGTTCTTTTATCTTCCGAAGGAGCGGTTGATAATTTAATTTGTATAGTGCATTTAGATCTGCGGGTAGTTGCATACCTAAGTATTTCACAGATTCCGAGGGCCATTGGAATTCAGAAGCTGAAGCCAATCCCTTCACCTGTCTCTGCGGTAGGGTTACATTAAGAATTTCCGACTTAGTATAGTTTACCTTGAAATTAGACACCATTCCATAGCTGTGAAAGGTTTCTAAAATAACTGGGATAGCGCTCTCTGGATTTGTGATGGTAAGTAGCATATCATCAGCAAATGCGTGAACCAAGTGTATTTTTGAGTTTATATTTAAGCCTTCAATTCGTGTATCCTGCCTCAAGGCCTGCAAGAGAGTCTCCAGAGTCAGAATGAATAAAGACGGTGAGAGGGGGCATCCCTGTCTTGTGCCATTCCCAATTGAGAAGGAGGGAGACAAAACCCCATTCACCCGTATCTTCGCCGATGGCTTGCTATATAGCGTAAGGATCGCTTTGATAAATGGTTCTGGGAATCCAAATTTAGCTAACGTAGCTGTCATAAAGTCCCATGCCACTCTATCAAATGCCTTCTCTGCATCTGTACCTATGAGCACCAGGGATGTTTTTGAATCATGCGCTTTCTGTATGCAATTCATCAGGCGAATGGAGTTATGTCTACCCTCCCTCCCTGGCACAAAACCTTTCTGATCCAAATGCACTAAAGTATTTAGGAACTTTCTTACTCGCGTGGAGAGTAATTTAGCCCATATTTTAAGGTCCAGGTTTAAAAGAGATATAGGCCTATAACTAGAACATAAGAGGGGATCTTTTCCTTCCTTAGGCAGTATCGTGATATACGCTTCAAGTGACTGTGCCGTTAATTTATTTCCTCTTAGCAACTCATTATAAGCTTTGACCAAAGGAGGTAATAATATATCTTTAAATTTTTTATAATATTTGATAGTTAGCCCGTCTGGCCCTGGGCTCTTCCCTGAGGGAAATGAATATAACACTTTTGACACCTCCGCCAAAGTAACCGGAGTCATAAGTTCCTCCGCATCTGCAGCCGAGATTGTAGGTAATGTTAATGGCCTCAAAAAATCTTCAATCTGCATAGATCTGGAGATATCTGAGTTCAAGGAAGGGACCGGGATATTGTATAAACTCGAGTAGTATTCACTAAAAACTCCTGCAATGTCCTCAGTATTCGTGTATGTATTTCCTTCTGATGTTTTAATCCTATGAATAAAGGCCTTTTCTTTTTTCTTTTTGATCAGTGCCGTCATTAACTTTCCCCCCTTATCCCCGTGCGCGTATAACTTCTGGTGATAGTGCACCATATTAGCTGCCAGCTTTTTGTTCAAGGAATCTTTTAAATTATTCCGAAGAATTTGCAATTCCGATTGTAGCTTTTTGGTTGGGGTATTTTTGTGTATTTTTTCCGTCTCTGCAATTTGCGATAGCAACAATAATATTCCTTTCTCCCTCTCTCTCTTTACTTTAGTTCCTAGTGAGATTAATATGCCCCTGATATATGTCTTATGCGCTTCCCATACTATAGTGCCCGACACGTCGTCTGTGGTATTGATTTCAAAGTATGTTTGTAATGACTCGGTCAATGTCTTGGACAAATCCGGTAAATCCAATAGGGCTTCATTTAGCCTCCATGTCCACTCTCTAGGAGACAGCTCAGCTACCTTCAACGTAATAAATGTTGGTGCATGATCTGAGACCGTAATTTGTCCAATACTGGCCGACTCCAGTGATGATATAAAATGTGCATGTATAAGCAGGTAATCCAGTCTCTGATGGGAACGGTGAGGGTGAGAAAAAAAAGTATAATCTTTTTGTGTAGTATGCAGAATTCTCCATGAGTCATGTAAGTTAAATTCTTGTAACTTATTTAAAAGCTTCCGTCTACCAATCTGTGGAATGGTTGACTTTTGTGTTGAAGAGTCTAGCTCTGGATTAATAGTTAAATTTAGATCTCCCCCAATAATAATAGGGCCTTCTGCAAAAGCTCTCAATTCTTCCAAAGTGTGAAGTAACCATGGAACCTGAGATTTGTTGGGAACATACACATTCGCTAAGGTGCATGTGAGTGCCCCCAATTTACCTTTGATAAATAAAGCTCTGCCATCCTTCGCATCATGCCTCGCCAGGAGTACAAACGGTAGGTCTCTATGTAGCGCTATGGAGACTCCTCGAACTGCAGAGCCCGAACTGCAGCTATGGAACCACGAAGAAAAATAGTTAGTAGGTAATTTAGGTATTTTTTCAGCCTTAAAATGTGTTTCCTGTATAAAGGCTACAGATACTTGCTCCCTTTTTAACAGCGTTATTATCTGGTTCCTTTTCTGAGGCGAGTTCAGCCCATTTGTGTTGTAAGTCGCTAGCTTTATTGTCGCCATTTTTGTAGAGTATGTATTAAGCTATTCATTTTGCTAAGGTATTGTTTGGCATGTATTTGGGTAGATAAAAACAATCGACAGGGTAGGAGCAGGACAAGAGGAAAGAGGGGGAGGAAAACATACAACAAAACAGACATACAAACAAGCAATAAGTGTCCAGGCACTATGTAACTTCCGCTCATATATGGCCAACTGGGCTGCATATACAAAACACCACCTAATAGGTGTAGTAGAAATCCCACTACCCACCTACTTCTATCACCATAGCATCGTTGCATACGGAGATAGGGGAGGGAAAAATTCCTGAGCCGAGGCCAGGCTCAGATCCATAGTTTATTCTCACTTTAGGAGAGATCAAATAGTAAAAAATAACATATTATCTATAACAATAGCATTGGAAGGAAATAACCTTCCCTTACAGGCACTTATCATAGAATGTCTGTCTTATGTGAATAACTGCCGGTCACTACCCACATTACTTCTGAGATGATATATTGACCATTAACATACTTGGCCCTTTTGTCCAAGTAGTATTATCTCAGAACATACGTACTAAACCACATACCTAACTATATTCCATTAGCTGGAGTTGCATATCGTACGTATCAGGTGGCCTAGCTGCTTCAAGTTGTTATTCTGGGTAGCTCCTTATCATAGTACATATATAGAGGTCTACATATCCTCTTCACCCATCTAGTACCGTAAAACATGTAGGCCTCTATCCACATAGCCAAAAACCTCAAATTATCATATTATCTATTAGTCACAATAATGTACCCTATAAAACATTCCAAACAGTAGAATTTTAAGATTAGCAGTTAGAGACATCAATAATTGAAACAAAAACAGCATAGCTCACGAACAAGACTGGACAGTTCAAGGTACATCCTCCTCCATGACTTCTGCCCTTTGCTTCTTTCCGCGTGGCGTTCTGTGTTTGGAGTACACAGACCAAGGTTCCATCTTTGGCAGATCTGGTAGCGTGATGTCGGTCTGAGCTGGTAACCAGTTCTGTATCGGAATCGGGCGTATACCCAATCTTTCCCATGCTTCTTCCAGATCGTTCGGAGTATGGATCAAGATCCTCTTCCCCTCCTTAATGATCGCCAACCCGAAGGGAAAAAGCCATGTGTAAGGTAAATTAATTTCCCGGAGTTTCGCCAACAATGGTCTCATGATGCGCCTCTTTGCGAGTGTAGATGCCGCTATATCTTGATATAGCTGTAGTGTAGAGCCTTCAAATGTAACCCTTTGCTGTTCTCTGTTAGCCGTTAATATAGCTGCCGTATCCACGTAGCTTAGCAGACCACAGATGACATCTCTTGGTGTTTCTGTCGGCTTAGGCTTAGGTCTAAGGGCCCTATGGATCCGTTCGATCACCACCTTTTCCGCCCTCTCTTCTCCCAGCAAGACTGCAAATATTTGCCGCGCAATTGCAGGTAATGCCTCAGCTGCGTACGATTCAGCCAGGCCTTTCAGCCTGATATTTTTCCTACGGCTTCTATTCTCCATGTCCTCAATCATAGTCAGTGCCCTGTTCATTTGCGACTCCTGAACTTGCAGCTTGTGCCCCACTGAGTCCGCATGGTTTACTGTGTCTGATAATGCCGATTCAAGCACTTCTAATCTGTGCCCCATACGCTTAAAATCTGACCTGAATTCTGTGATCTCCTTCATAACCGGCATTATGGCTTGTTGTAGGGTTTTCTTCAGGAACGATTTAGTTATTCCTCCTGTGTCTGAGATCGCTGCAGCAGCACCGCACATGCTGTCAGCATCTGAGTCCTCAGATGCAGGGTACGGCGCCATTTTGGAAACTCCAGCCGCCGTTTGCAAATCCCGTTTCTGCAGGAATTTATCCAGGTCAGCTTGCTGTTTTTGCGCTCCCGGGGTGCTCAATGTGTCCCTGAGTTTGTCCTTTCCCGTCTTCACCATTTTTAGTATAAATGTGCCTCTTATTCGTTCTGGATCTGAGCCGGCTTGTGAGGAGCACTGTCTTATGCTTCCATCACGTTCAGCGGTCAGGCTCCGCCCCCGGGAGTTTTTTTTTTTTTTGCGAGACGAGCAATAGTTTTATAGGTACCATTTTTGGATACATGTGACTTTTTGATCACTTTTTATTTACATTTTTGAAGGGCAAAGTGACCAAAAAACAGAAATTCTGGCATTGTTTTTTACGCCGTTCACCGCGTGGAATAAATAACTTAATATTTTTATCGTTTAGGCCTTTACGGTCAAGGCTATACTAAATATGTATTGTTTATTTAATTTTTTCAATAATAAAAGTACTTGATAAGGGAAAAAGGGTGATTGTGTTTTATTTTATTACTTGAAACTTTTATTATATTTTATACAACTTTTGTTCATTTTTTTTTACACTTTTCTTTAGTCCCACTAGGGGACTTGAAGGTCCAACTGTCAGATTTTTTTTATAATACATTGCACTACCTATGTAGTGCAATGTATTAGATCTGTCAGTCATTCACTGACAGCAAGCTGATTAGGCTTCGCCTCCGGGCGGGGCCTAATCTGCTTCCGTTTTGGCAGACAGGAGGCCGTTGTTAGGTCTCGTGTTGCCATAATAGCAGTCGGCAGTCGTGCGATTGCAGGGCACAGCTGCCGATCTGCTAACAACCACAAAGATGCAGCGATCGCATCCGATCGCTGCATCTGAGGGGTTAATGGCAGGGATCGGAGCTAGCTCCGGTTCCTGCCATTACAGGTGGATGTTAGCTGACATCCACCGCTACTGACGCCGGCTCATCTCCTGAGCCGGCACCATCTTGCTGGCGGCTACGGAAGCCTTTCAGTTGTAGGCACACCAAGAGGCCACTATTAGGCCTCCGGTTGCCATTGCAGCCACCGACACCCCGGCGATTTCATTGCTGGGGTGTCGATGAGCTGCAAACACCTTAAATGCAGTAATCGCTTTTGACGTCTGCACTTAAGGGGTTAATGGCGGGGATCAAAGCTAACTTCCGTCCCCGCCATTGCAGCAGGATGTCAGCTGTAAGATACAGCTGACATCCGGGGATGATGGCACCGACTCAGCTTCTGAGCCGGTGCAATACATTTGTCGTAAGTATACAACATTTTGCGGGAAGAACTGGCTTTCCATGACGTATACTTACGACAAATGTCGCGAAGGGGTTAATCAGGCATTTACAGGATCTGATGGGGGTTGGATTCTGTTAAAGGGCTGGTGTTTTAATGGGGTTCATTGGCTAGTGTCACCCACTGTTACTACCTCCTTTATTTCAGGGTCACTAGGGTTATACCTAGTGTCCCCTACCTTTCTCTTGTATTAACGCTAATCGAATCACTTTGCTGCTAAGTGTATACAATTGTATAGTAAATAAAAGCAATATTTATTAATACAAACAAAAATCACACTTCGATATAAAACACCAAACACAGTAAACAATCATAGTATAGTATCAGTATACCCCAATACACATAAGTTATATATTGAGTATACTGACACTACACATGGCACAGTAATACTAAAAAGGTATCACAATACTATTCTAAGACCATCACCCACTTACATACACACTGTTTTTGTCCCACTCCCTCCTAACTAACTGTCCCTGTACACTAATTACACTTTTAATTTGTCTTCCTAAGATATTAGGTATGTGTATAAGTGTCACGATCCGTGGGTATGTGGACCTACTAGGCAGCACCGCCGTAGCGGAGTAGCAGCTGGCCAAACAACAGTATACACAGTCTATGCAAAGTCCTAGTACAAGAGTACCTGTAATAGTCCAGACAGTCACAGAGGCTTAGGCGCAGATGGAACTTGATGGTAGATAACGCCAAATGGGGCGGATGATACCAGGCTTGGCAGAATGCACAACACAACTCCAACACTAGAAAGGGCACAGGAACAAACACAGCACGGGATACAAGTAGCAGGTGTTTAAGCTTTGTCTCCTTGTCTGTTATCTGAGTTTCTGTTACAAGAAACGTAATGTATTTGTAACTGTGAAAAGGTTTCTCATGGGAAAGAATAGGCCAGAACATAAGAGTTCATTCTAGCCTAAAGAATATGGATACTGTTTGTAGCAAATGCAGGGGCAGCGGGAAATTTCATGAGAGAGGACAGGGCAAGAGATAACATTTTATTCTTGCTTGAAAAATTATTTTGTTCAAATTGCAGGTGTTAGCCTGACATAAGCATTTCATTCAGAATTAGAATTTTACATTTAAAATGTATTGTATGTCTGTGATTGGCTCAATATTAAATATTCTCATTGTATGCTATTGGCTGAACCCGAGTCATTGTCACATTGCCTCTAATTGGTTAACCTCAAGCCTATTCCCCTTTTGAAAGATATTATTGTAATTAGACTTTGGCAATAAACAAAGAGGAGCATTTTTGGGTATACAAAGCAGTGTCTCTGCCTCTCTTACTTCTCTTCGATATAACCTATGATTTGGATCCGAATAACTTTCCTAGGAGGGTATCGGTTGACCCATCTAAAACTTCAGTCTAATATATATTTTTTTCATTAATGCGTCAACAACCTGATATCAATCAACTTTATAATTTACTTACTGTTAAAATGTAGTTGTTTTATTCATGCAAATTCTGTGAAGTTTTTTTTCTTTTAATAATTTTTTATTGACAATTTTAGAATAAAATACACAATAACACACCACAATTATACCTCTGCCCACCCTCCCCCTATTCCTAACCCCCCATCCCTGAACCCTTAATATCCACCTATAAAATACAATTCTAATAAGCATAAGTGGACTACCTTAATTAATCAACGAGAATAAAAGAAGTACAAGCAAAATACATATACATCAAGATCTTACAAAAGAGTTTTTAACTCCTTAACGCCGAAGGACGGATATATCCGTCCTCAGCAGCTGCTAGTTCGCGCAGGAGGACGGATATATCCGTCCTGTGATGGCGCGGGTACTGAGACTGTACCCACGCGATCAGCGGCAGGAGCACGGCTGTTATACACAGCCTGGCTCCTGCTGCAACTGCCGGAATCGAAGCGCGCGCCGATTCCGGCAGTTTAACCCATTAAATGCCGCTGTCAATAGTGACAGCGGCATTTAATGTGTTTGACAGAGGGGGGAGCACCCTCTGTCACCCGATCGGCGCCCCCGCAAACAAATCGCGGGTCGCCGTCGGGTTTCCATGACAGCCGGGGGTCTAACAAAGACCCCCAGGTCTGCCTTCAGCATCTGCCTGTTAGGCGATGCTGGAGGCATGACCTAACAGGTTGCCTGTCAGTTTTACACTGACAGGCAATAATGCTTTGGTATAAGAAGTATACCAAAGCATTATATATGCGATCGGCACATCGCATAGTGAAGTCCCCTGGTGGGACAAAAAAAAAAAAATGTAAAACAGTTAAATAAAGTTTGTGAAAAAAATAAATAAATAATTACAGTCAAAGTCAAATAAAACTACTTTTTTGGCCCAAAAAGTGGTTTTATTTAGTAAAACGGTCAAAACAAATCACACATACACATATATGGTATCCCCGCGTTCGAAACAACTTGACCAATAAAATGAACATATTAATTAAACCGCCGGATGAACGGTGTCCAAAGAAAACGCAAAAAACAACGTCAAAATTCTCTCTTTTCTCCCATTCCCCCCATAAAAAATAAAATAAAAGTTAATCTATAAGTCCTATGTACCCCAAAATAGTACTAATAAAAACTACACATTGTCCCGCAAAAATCAAGCCCACGTACGGCCACATCGACGGAAAAATAAAAACTTTACGCCTCTTGGAACGCGGCGATGCAAAAACATTTTCTAAAAGGCTTTTTATTGTGCAAACGTAGAAAAAACATATAAAACCTTTACATATTTGGTATCCCTGTAATCGTGCCGACCCATAGAATAAAGTTAACATGTTATTTACGCTGTATAGTAAACGGCGTAGATTTATAACGTGAAAATTAATGCTGGAATAGCTGCTTATTTTCAATTCTCTCCTAAAATAAAGTTAATAAAAGTTAATCAATATGTTATAAGCATCTAAAAATGGTACAATTACAAAATACAACTCGTCCCGCAAAAAACAAGCCCTTATACGGCTATGTCGACGGAATAAAAAAAGGGTTACGACTCATGGAATGCGACCGTGAAAAAACAAAAAATAATCCTTGGTCATTAACGCGCAAAATGGCCCGGTCATTAAGGGGTTAAAAAAGCATACATTGGAATTCCACCTATCCCACAATATACAGCCTTCAAATAAAAAAAACGTAACAATCGGAAGATCTAATGGCTAGTTCAATCCCACCACTCCTATAATCTTAATAAACTTAACAGTCTTAAGTCTTCAAGTATCTTAAAATGTATCTTTCTTCTGAGTATCTTATTAAACAAAAATCCAAAAAAACATTCTCTTTAAACTTAATCTCTTTATCTCGACCAGTCAGAATATACCACATTCACCATAAAATCGAGGTCCAAGGGTACTAAGTTTCAAGAAATTTATGCTTTTCATTAACTTTACACTAGTATATAAACTCAAATTGAAGAGCCGAGTTAACATGTCTTTTCCAATCTACAATATTAGGTGTTTCAACTCCTATTCACTTGGTCATCCTTACTTTCCTAGAAAAATACAACAGCTTTATAATAGCCTGTTTTTTAGGTCCCTTTAAATGTAATCCCCCCAGGTCGCCAAGTATACATACCATAGCATTTTCCTGCACAGTTACTTCATAGATGGCTTTAATCCGGTCCAACACCATTTTCCAAAATTGTTTAATCTTCCCACATTCCCATAACATATGGAACAGATTCCCTATAACTATTTTAGGATTCCCATTTTTTTTTTTTAATATTGCCACTCTATGAGGGGAGTAATAGGCTCTATATAATATATATAGTGAACTTAATCTATATGCAGGATTTTTTGACAATCGGGGATAGCATTTGTTATTCTCAACCCATTTTCCCAACAGAAGATCATCCACATCTCTTCCCATCTAGCTCTTACTTCTGTTGGCAGTTCCTATCTTCTCCCTTTGATCATCGTTCCATATATTCTAGAAATTAGCCCTTTCATCTTAGTTTGCTTGGCAATAAAGTTGAGTTCGGGGAGGGTCTGTATTAAGATCGTACACATGCTCCAAGAGCTGCTCTATTCTGCAAGTATCGAAAAAAAAACAATATTCCTGCGTCCAATAGCACAATAGCACTATAACTCTTCAAAAAAAAGGATTCTTTCTCCTTATAAGCTCTATATAGAGTATGTTTTCTCTTCTCTCACACATCATTTTTACTTAAACTGCAATATAAAGTAATTTAACTATGGGGATAGTCATCCCCCCAAAGCCACTGGTCCCTGTAAATGGCTCAATTTTATTCTCAGCTGTCTTCCTCCCCAAACTGTCCCTAAATAGGCTTTCTATAGTTCAAAATATTTGTTCAGGCAGCCAGATTGGACAATTAGACATGACATATGTCATGGCTGTGGGGTATGTGGACCCACTAGGCCGCTCCACCGTAGCGGAGTAGCAGCTGGTCAAGCAAAAGTCAATAACAGTCTTTAGGACAAGAATACCTGGATAGGTGATCTCGCAAACACTCGGCTTGGAAGACAGTAGATGTAGCAGACACATAGCGTAGCAAAAACCTGGCACAGATGACACGTAGAGTCGCAGATGACACTTGGCACAGATAATACATAGCCCAGAGGATGCACTTGACTCCATCCCTAGACTTAGCTCAGGATCAAACACAAATACGGGATGCAGGAAGCAGGATACGGGAACACTGGGAACATGATACAACTAATGGACCATTTGCTATACGAACATGGGTAGACAACAACGGCGTTCAGTCAAGGAGTGGAAGGGCAGAGCCCTTTTTTTAGTCCAGAGTGATCTGGGGCTTGGTTAGGGAACTTTTTACCGGTGGACCCTAGGAGAGACTGCAGGGCAATATGGCCATGTGTGCTGGTATCTCCAGGGAGGGAGCCACCGGCAAAAGCTCAGAGGTCGGCGGTTGCGGCCGCTGGGAGGTGAAAGAAGGTCCACGATCGTGGCCATTACAGTACCCCTCTTACGCCCCCTCTTCTTGGATCCAGAGTGTGACAGGAATTTTTTAATGAGGGTAGGGGCATTAAGCTTCTCTTCTGGCTCCCAAGACCTCTCCTCAGGACCAAACCCTTTGCAGTCTACCAGATAAAAAGTCCTTCCTCCTACCCTCTTGTAGTCCAGAATCTCCTTCACCTCGAAGATGTCAGAAGAACCGCTAGGAGCACTGCAGAACTAGGAGATTTACTGTTGTAGTTCAGAACCACAGGCTTTAGGAGGGACACATGGAACGAATTGAGAATCCTGAGAGAAGGAGGCAGCCGAAGCTTATAGGACACAGGGTTTATTCGTTGCAAGACTCAAAGGGCTCAGAATTTAGGATTGAATTTGTGAGAAGGCATCTTGAGACTAATGTTTCTTGAGAATAGCCAGACTTTTACTCCAGGAGAAAATTGAGGGGGAACTTTTATTTTTATATCGGAATGCCTTTTCATGCGATCAACTGCCTGAAGGATCGCAGACTTGGTTTGCTGCCAGATGTGAAGGAAAGTCCCAAATGAAGAATTAGCTGCCGGTACTTCAGTCCCGGCTGGGACATGAAGAGGAACTTGTGGATGCTGACTGTACACAATGTAGAAAGGAGAAGAGGCAGTAGCCTCACTTGCATGATTATTGTAAGAGAATTCTGCTCAAGGCAGAAGTTGTACCCAATTGTTATGTTGGGCAGAAACATGCAGACAAAAGATGTGCAGAATTAACAGATTTGCAAGACGTGAAGAAGAGGAAAGGCCAGTCAAAGGAACAAAATTAGAAACGGTCCACAACTACCCAGACAGTAGTACATTCAGACGCAGGAGGAAGGTCTGTAATAAAGTCCATAGCAATATGTTGCCAAGGGGCATCAGGCACTGGCAGGGGTAAGAGCAGACCTGCAGGTTTTGAATAGGTAGACTTGTTTAAGGCACAGTTCGTACAGGAGGAAACATAGTCCACAACATCTTTAGGCAGCATGGGCCACCAGTATTGATGAGACATCAAGTCCCGTGTCTTATGGACACCAGAGCACCCAGTCCGTTTGGAACGTGTCCCCAGAGGAGAATCCTCTTTCTGTCTGCAGGATGAACAAAAGTCTTTCCAGTGGGGAATGGCTAATTTGCAGAGGGTCCACAGCAATAATCCTAGAAGGATTTATGATATATTGGGGAGCCTCCTCAGAGTCATCCATCTCAAATGACAAAAATAGAGCATCGGCCCCCACATTTTTAGCTGGGCCGAAGTGGAGCAGGAACTGGAATCAGGTGAAAAATATAGTTGCGCAGACTGAAGGTACATATCACGTAGGGTGCGTGGACCCACTGGGCCGTACCACCTTAACGGTATGGCTGCTGGCCAACAGGACACAGGTCAAAATCTATAGTTCGTATAGGTGTACCTGTGGTAGCTTCAGACAGTAACAAGGTAGGCTCGGATGGGACTTTGGCAGCAGGTGGATACCAGGCGTGGTGTAACAGGACAGACGAGGTACACAGCCCAGCACGACTCCAACTCAATACGGCACTTGGCCAGGATAGCCCGGGATACAAGTTACAGGCAGCAGGAACGGGAAACACTGGAAGACACTTAGGAGACCATTTGCAGAGACAAACTAGGGTAACGACAACAACACTCAGGCAATGCAGGAAGGGGCTGGGCCCATCTTATAGTCCAGGGTGCTCATGGGCTAATTTGGTACATTAACTCAGGTGTGCTACGGGACCCGGCCGAGTGAAGCGGAAGTGAGCGCTGGCATCTCCTGAGGAGGTGATGCGGGTCAGCGCTCACTAATCCATGGTTGCAGCCGTCAGGAGGTGAGTAAACCTGGCGGCCCGCGGTCATGGGCATTACAGTATGTGAGGTTCTCGAGATCTGTATAAGTGGTGATAGGATGAATCCAGCAAGTGTTTACAGTCCTCCAAGGCCAACTTGATGGCAAGTAACTCCCGATCCCCGATGGAGTAGTTGAGCTCTGCAGGAGAGAATAGTTTGGAGAAGAAGCCACAAGCCACAGTCTTACTCTTGGAGTTTCTTTGAAACAGAAGTGCTCCAACACCAACTGAAGATGCATTAACCTCTAGATAGAACTGTTAAGAAGCGTCAGGGTGGTGAATTACTGAGGCTGAAGTGAAGGCACTCTAGTAAATGCGCACTCTGCCTCCGGATGCCAAACCTTGTCGTTCACTCCCTTTTTAGTGAGAGCATAGATTGGAGCAGTCAGAGACGAGAAGTTCGGGATAAATTGCCGGTAGAAATTTGCGAAGAGCCAGAAGTCACTGTATAGTCCGAAGTCCCTGTGAACGTGGACAATCTAAGACAGACTTTACCTTCTTTGGATCCATCTTGAGTCCAAGATCGGACACAATGTAGCCCAGGAAGGGCAAATAGTTCCTCTCGAACATGCACTTTTCGAGTTTTGCATATAGGCGTTTCCCCCTCAACCGCTACAGGACTTGTCAAACATCAGATCTGGTGAGTAGATCAGGATGTCGTCCAAATATACCACCACACAGACATACAGCAGATCCTGGAAGATGTAGTTTACAAATTCCTGGAACACAGCTGGTGCGTTATACAGTCCAAATGGCAACACGGTATATTCGTAGTGACCGTCTCGGGTGTGGAATGCGGTTTTCGACTTGTCACCTTTGCGGATATGGATCAAGTTATAAGCTCCGTGTAGATCCAGCACGAATTCTGTCAAAGAGCTCTGAGATTAACGGCAAGGGGTACAAGTTTTTTAACCGTGATTTGGTTCAAACCTCAGTAATCGATACATGGTCGAAGAGATCCATCTTTCTTCTTTACGAAGAAGCATCCAGCTCCAGCCGGGGAAGAAGATTGATGTAAGCTGACAGACTCGTCCACGAGAGGGGTGCGACATCAGGGAGCAGTTCAATAGGACAATCGTATGAACGATAGGGTGGAAGAATTTCTGCCTCCTTCTCGCTAAAAACATCTGCGGGGCTGGTGTAATGTGTGGTTAGATCAGAGGAGGCAGAACAGGACGAACCTGTTGCAGGCAGCGATGAAGACACTTGGATCCCCATTGAACCTCTTCAGAACGCCAGTCGAGAACTGGAGCATGTAGATGTAGACAAGGCAAACCCAGCAGGATAGGGTTGATGGCTTTTGGCAAGACGAAGAAGGCAATCTGTTCCGAGTGGAGGACTCCGAATTGTAGTGTCAGTTTTCTCAGTGACGCACAGAGTAGGATCAGTCAGCGGATGCTTAGTCACAGAGGCAACTGCCAGGGGTCTCTACAGAAGAACCATGGCCAGATGGAGACGATCTACTTAGTCCTGCTGAATAAAATTTGCAGCCACCCGAGAGTCCAGATAGACAGGGACGGTGTGTGATTTCTCATCAGAGACAATGGTTTCTTGGATCGACAGTTTGGTAGACGATTTGGTATTTGACATCATTCCACATAGGAATGTCTCTCCAACCAACCCTAGGTGCTGGAGTTTTGCAGTTTCTGTGGACATTGACACACAAAATGGCCTTTGTGGCCACAACACAGACAAAGACCCGAGGAGCATCTGCGCGGTTTCTCCTGATCGGAGAACTTGAGGATCTCCACCTGCATTGGCTCCTCAGGTGGAACAACTGGAGAAGGAAGTAAGACTCTCTGGAACGTGGGTGCCAGTCCGTAGGACCGTCTCTTCCGGCGAACCTCTTGAGCTTGTTCTTGGATCCTCATGTCGATTCGGGTCGTGGAAGGAAAGTCACGATCTGCAAGCTCATCCTTAATGTGTGGAGACAGACCTTTCCAGAAAGTTGCCACCAAGTCCTCATTATTCCACGCCAACTCCACCGCCAGTGTATGGAAGGTAATGGCATAATCCCCTACAGTTGACTCTCCTTGTTTGAGCGTCAACTGGCAGGCAGCAGCAGAAGATGTTCCGCCCAGTTCCTCAAAAACCATATGGAAAGTCTCTAGAAATAGTGGTAGGTTAGAGAACTCCAGGCCCTCTCATTCCAAGATGGGCCCCCATGCCAGGGCTTTGCCAGAAGGAAGAGAAATAATAAAAATGCAACCTTGGCCTCATCATAGGGGAAGAGATGAGCATGTAGCTTAAACTGAATCGTACATTGATTTATGAATCCTTTACAGGCATTAGGATCCCTGTCATAGCAAGGTGGTAGGGCAGCGAAATCATAGAACCAGGGCAGGCAGGAGGGGTAGCAGGTAGTGGAGCCGTGGTAACAGGCAGAGGAGGTACAGGAGGATGATCCAAACGATTTATTATGTAGTTCACCGCATGTAGTAATTGATCCTGACATGCCCGGAGATCACGCATGTCCGTTTGCATCATCTGGACCGGCGTCTAAAGTTGACCAGCGCGATTCATGGCCTAGGTGTACTGTCACGGCTGTGGGGTATGTGGACCCACTTGGCCGCTTCGCCATAGCAGAATAGCAACTGGCCAAGCAATAGTTAATAACAGTCTGCAGGACAAGAGTACCTGGATAGGTGATCTTGCATACACTCAACTTGGCAGAAAGTAGATGTACAGTGAAGGAAATAAGTATTTGATCCCTTACTGATTTTGTAAGTTTGCCCACTGTCAAAGACATGAACAGTCTAGAATTTTTAGGCTAGGTTAATTTTACCAGTGAGAGATAGATTATATTTAAAAAAAATAAAAAAATCACATTGTCAAAATTATATATATTTATTTGCATTGTGCACAGAAAAATAAGTATTTGATCCCTTTGGCAAACAAGACTTAATACTTGGTGGCAAAACCCTTGTTGGCAAGCACAGCAGTCAGACATTTTTAGTAGTTGATGATGAGGTTTGCACACATGTTAGATGGAATTTTGGCCCACTCCTCTTTGCAGATCATCTGTAAATCATTAAGATTTCGAGGCTGTCGCTTGGCAACTCGTATCTTCAGCTCCCTCCATAAGTTTTCGATGGGATTAAGGTCTGGAGACTGGCTAGGCCACTCCATGACCTTAATGTGCTTCTTTTTGAGCCACTCCTTTGTTGCCTTGGCTGTATGTTTCGGGTAATTGGCGTGCTGGAAGACCCAGCCACGAGACATTTTTAATGTCCTGGTGGAGGGAAGGAGGTTGTCACTCAGGATTTGACGGTACATGGCTCCATCCATTCTCCCATTGATGCGGTGAAGTAGTCCTGTGCCCTTAGCAGAGAAACACCCCCAAAACATAATGTTTCCACCTCCATGCTTGACAGTGGGGACGGTGTTCTTTGGGTCATAGGCAGCATTTCTCTTCCTCCAAACACGGCGAGTTGAGTTAATGCCAAAGAGCTCAATTTTAGTCTCATCTGACCACAGCACCTTCTCCCAATCACTCTCGGAATCATCCAGATGTTCATTTGCAAACTTCAGACGGGCCTGTACATGTGCCTTCTTGAGCAGGGGGACCTTGCGGGCACTGCAGGATATTAATCCAATACGGCGTAATGTGTTACCAATGTTTTTCTTGGTGACTGTGGTCCCAGCTGCCTTGAGATCATTAACAAGTTCCCCCCGTGTAGTTTTCGGCTGAGCTCTCACCTTCCTCAGGATCAAGGATACCCCACGAGGTGAGATTTTGCATGGAGCCCCAGATCGATGTCGATTGACAGTCATTTTGTATGTCTTCCATTTTCTTACTATTGCACCAACAGTTGTCTCCTTCTCACCCAGCGTCTTACTTATGGTTTTGAAGCCCATTCCAGCCTTGTGCAGGTCTATGATCTTGTCCCTGACATCCTTAGAAAGCTCTTTGGTCTTGCCCATGTTGTAGAGGTTAGAGTCAGACTGATTAATTGAGTCTCTGGACAGGAGTCTTTTATACAGGTGACCATGTAAGAAAGCTGTCTATAATGCAGGCACCAAGTTGATTTGGAGCGTGTAACTGGTCTGGAGGAGTCTGAACTCTTAATGGTTGGTAGGGCATCAAATACTTATTTCTCTGTGCACAATGCAAATAAATATATATAATTTTGACAATGTGATTTTCTTTTTTTTTTTTATATATAATCTATCTCTCACTGGTAAAATTAACCTAGCCTAAAAATTCTAGACTGTTCATGACTTTGACAGTGGGCAAACTTACAAAATCAGCAAGGGATCAAATACTTATTTCCTCCACTGTAGTAGACACGTGGCCTAGCAAACACCTGGCACACATGATAAGCAGCGTGACAGATGACATTTGGCACAGATGGTACGTAGCCCAGAAGATGCACTTGACTCCAAACTCTAGACTTCGCTCAAAAACAAACAGTTACTGGATACAGGAAGCAGGATACGGGAACACTGGGGGCAGGATACAACTAAGGGGCCATTTGCTATACGAACATGGGTAGACAAAAACAACGCTCAGGCAAGGGTTGGTAAAGCAGAGCCCTTATCATAATCCAGGATGATCTGTGGATTGGTTAGTGAACTTTTTACCTATGCACGCCCTGGCCCTTTAAGGACAGTGACGAGCGCGCGCACCCTAGGAGAGGCTGCAGGGCAGTACGACTGTGTGTGCTGGCTTCTCTGGCGAGGGAGTCGTCGGCATGAGCTCAGAGGTCAGTGGTCGCTGGGAGATGAGAGAAGGCGGCGATCCGCGACCGTGGCCGATACAACATACAAGATAGAGGGGAACAGTACCATTTTAATAAGGGATACTCTCACTGCCATATTCATCCCTAGTTTGGACGATATCTTTATCTTATCTCTCATTTCATGTAGGCGTGGATTATTATATTCGCTATAGCCAAGCAATCCCTGGTGACATTTATACCAAGAGTCGCTTTTCTGGTCTATCTGTATCCCATTATCGGGAGGTGTAAACCCCCGGATGCAGGGCCAACATCATCGATTTCCCCCAATTAATTTGCAAACCTGACACTTCCCAAATTCCTTCAATTTATCGACTACCTTCCCAACTGACAAATGAGACCCCAAGAAAAGTAAATTATCATACGCATATAAAGCCACCTATTCTTCCCTATCTAGAAATTTAATTCCCACAATCTCCACATCTCCTCTAATTCGAAACACCAAAGGTTCTACTCCTAGAGTGAATAATAGTGGAGACAGGGGACACCCTTGCCTGATTCCCCTACGAATCGGGAAGGAATCCGACACGTTTACATTACGTTCCAATCTGGCCCTTTGTTCAAAGTACAACAAATTAATCCAATTTATAAGACACGTACCAAAACCCATACCTTCCAGCACCTCTCATAAATATGACCATTCGAGCATATCAAAGGCCTTGCTTGCATCGAAAGAGAAAATCAACATTTGACCATCGTTATCTTGACTGTATATTCATAAACAACCTTCTAATATTGGTTGACGTCGATTTACCTTTAACCCCTAATGACCGCCTATACGTGTTTTCACAGAGGCAATTAAGGGTACTTATGCCAGGGCGCCGCCTTTTCACGGCAGCGATTTGGCATAAGACAGCACCCATGAGAGGCGCTTAAACTCAGTGTTGTCACGTAGGGTTCGTGGACCCACTGGACTCTACTGCCTTGGCAGTATGGCAGCTGGCCAACAGGGCGCAGGTCAAAGTCTATAGTTCGTAAAGGGTACCTGTGGCAGCTCGGACAGTAGCAAGGCAGGCTTGGCTGGGACTAGGCAGCGGGCAGACGTCAGGCGTGGAGTAGCAGGACAGGCGTGGAATACAGCACAGTATGACTACAGCTCAGTACGGCACTTGACCAGGATAGCACGGGATACAGGATACACTGGGAACTGGGAAACACTGCGAGACCATTTGCTTAGACAAACCAGGATACGACAAACAATTCTCAGGCACTGCATGAAGGGGCTGGGCCCCTCTTATAGTCCAGGGTGCTCATGGGCTAATTTAGCAGTAAAGTCCGGTGCGCTCGCTACCCCTTTAAGAGCGGGCATGAGCATGCGCGCGCACCCTATGGGACCCAGCCGAGGTGAGTAGAAGTGACGTTTCCTGAGGAGGAGACTAGGGCCAGCGCTCGCCGACCCATGGCTGTGGCGGTCAGGAGGTGAGTGAACCTGACGGCCCGCAGCCATGGACATGACACGTGTACGCAGCTACGGAAGTAGCTGAGGCCTTGGAGAACAGACTGAGGACCGTTTCGTATGGCAAGTAATTTTTTAGTCAATTGAAAATTGACAGACTTTAAGGCTTGTCAGCAAGTCCCCTTACATTTCAAGAGAGGAATTTTATATTACCCACCATTTATATGACAAGATGAAAACCTCCTTTTTCCTAAATACCTGAAAACGGACCAAAGAAGCAGGATGAGAAAAATAAATCAAATAAGCCACCTGGGGGAATGTGGATCCACTAGGCCTAACCGCCGTGGCAGAGTAATAGCTGGCCAATGGAAATAGAAGAAATTCATCCAGCGCTGTCGGAGTGTTTAAAAAGGAATATATTCCTAAGTTTATTCAGTATCAAAAAGGTATAAAATGGGACGTACAGGCAGACTTGGTGACAAGGCAGCAGCAAGTAGGTATTCTGAGACTACGCGTTTCGAACACCTCAAGTGTTCTTAGTCATGGCTATCAATCATTCAATGAGTCAAGTCCATGGGTTTATATGTTGCGGCTCCATGGGTGGAGCTAGGTATATTTTAATTGGAGCAGCTTGTGTGTTCTTTGAGAGTTAAAATGTAACAATAACCCTTTGGTGTCTGTAGGTTGGTCGGCTGTGAATCGCGTCCGGACGCGCAGGAACCACTGCGCGCAGACAACACATCAGAGAATTATCAGATGGGGGAGTATATTTTTTCTCTTTCTAATTCCATATAGAGTGATTAGTATGTTTTAATAACTCACACTGTGATAAGCTGTAATATTGTAATTGTTTCTGTTAATCTTTAATATAAAGTTTTTTATATAATTTGTAACAGAGAAATCGGCCGACACCAGGGAAACCGCATCAAAAGCAAAGCCGCAAAGACCATCATATCATGTGAGTGTGTTTATACCCCTTTTGGATTTGTATGCCATTGAATGATTAGGACATAAAAGATACCAGACATGCGACATGATTGGAAACAAGGAAAGAAAGGACATTGGTGATTGAAATGTAGAAAAATAGTAAGGAAAACTTTAGTAAGTGTAGCATGGAAATTCTTGATTCTATATTGTATTAAAAACAAAAGGAATTAATAAAATAATAGTGGAAACAATTTATCGTAAAGTTATGTTTGAATTGAGTTGTTATATTGCTGTGTTATACATGCATGTTTATTTAGAAGAAAAATACTCCGGTATAACTAATTCATTGGATATAAATATAAATGAATAAATAACTTTGGACTTGTGGTGTCACAGGATGGCACAGAAAAACGGGTGTACATTATTCATTGTATTTGTATATTCTATATTGCGTTGAGCGAAAAGGAATAAAAATAGAAATGATAATAAAAATTTTCTTTTTGATGAATTTGAAATTAGCTCATTATAGTGGATTTCTAAGGAATTTATTGCATAAACAGAAAACCTAGTTATATGGGATAATTTAGTATAAGAACATAAGTTCTTTCCTCAGATTGAGACCTTGTGGGAAACTTGTTTTTAGGTTATATATCCAGAATGCTTCTCTGGTTAGAAGCATATGTTTGAGGTCTCCTCCTCTGGTGGAACTTTTGATTTTTTCGATAGCATACGTTTTAAAGAAGGTTATATTTCTGTCGTGACACATAATAAAATGCAGCGCGGCATTTGATATTTTAATGATTGCAGAGTTTCTAATGTAGCTTAAATGCTCGAGGATTCTGATTTTAAAATTCATGGTGGTGCAGCCTACGTATTTTAAGTTGCAACTAGTGCATTCTATGATATATACTACAAAGTCACTATTGTAGTTGATATATGATTTGATCGGAAAACTGCATTGACCACTTGAATCCTCAAATTTTCTGATTGTTTTGGTGCATGTACACACCTTGCAGGGGTGGGATCCACATCTGTAAAAACCCTGTTGTTGAAGCCAGGTTGTACTGGTTGTATTGGACGAGAATAGTGAAGGGGATAAAGAGTTGCCTATTGTGGGCGCTCTACGTGCTACTATCCTGCACCCTGATTTAAGGATGTTTTCTAGTTTGGCATCGTCATATAATAACGGAATGTATTTGTATATCATATTTTTGATAGCAGTGAATTGGTTACTAAATTGAAAACTTAATGTTGGAATTTCATTGTTTTAAAAAAAAAATCTTTTGGTGACGTCTTTGTTTGATTTATCTAGTAACAATTCTTCTCTATCTTTATTTTTGCCAATTGCTTTAGCCCTGTTAAGCATCCAATTTTTGTAACCTCTTTTGGTCAGTTTTTGACTAATTTTAGATTGTTCCCTATCAAAACTATAACTAGAGCTACAGTTTCTCTTTGCTCGTGTAAATTCTCCTATTGGTATTGATGAGATGGTGTGTTTTGGGTGGTTGGAGCTGGCGTGCAAAATGGTGTTGCCAGATATTAGTTTCTGGTAAATTTCAGAGTGTATTTGTTTTCCTGTTGTAGCAGTAAGTTTTAAATCTAAGAAATGTATGCTGTTCTCATGGGTATTATGTGTGAATCTCAGATTAAAATCATTGTTATTGAGATAGAGAAGGAAATCAGGTATGGCAGATACATCTCCTTCCCATATGAAGAGGAGATCATCGATGTATCTGCCATACCAGTGTGTATAATTGGCAAAAGGGTTAGTGTTGGAAAACAAGGTAATTTCCTCCCACCATTCCATGACTAGGTTTGCCAGCGAGGGTGAAAATTTGGCCCCCATTGATACTCCCCTCTGTTGTAGGTAATATTGACCGTTGAATTTAAAATAATTATGGGTCATGAGAAATATAAGAGCGTCGATGGCAAAGGTTTGTAGGGTCTGGTCATACACACCATGTTTTAACAGGTGATGTTTCAGTGCTTTGACTGCAACTGTATGGGGTATGCTAGTGTACAGTGCAATTACATCTCAACTAAGCCATGTGAAATTGTGTGCCCATAATTTATTTTGGAATATGCGGAGGACATCTTTTGTGTCCCTAAGGTGGCCAGGGACCCTCAGCACTAGAGGTTGGAGCAAAAGATCCAGCCATTCTGATAGTCTCTCTGTAAGAGACCCAATGCCGGAGACAATTGGGCGCATAGGAGGTGGAACAATGCCCTTATGAGTTTTTGGTAAAGCATGAAATATCGGGATAATGGGGTGTTCAATTAGTAAATAGTCATGTTATTTCTTAGAGAGAACACCACTCTCTAAGCCAATGTTTAATAGATCACTTAAAATCAGACGATATGTTTGAGTAGGATTACGATCTAATTTTAGATATGTCTCAGTGTCGGTCAACAACCCCATAATTTGTTTAACATAAACATCTGTGTCTAGAACTGTGACACTACCCCCTTTATCGGACATACGAATAACAATTCCCTTATTGTCCTGGAGTGATTTCATTGCATTCTTCTGGGCAATGGACATATTGTGTTTGCATTGACCCCTCCTACTGGACTCTCGTATGTTCTGGAGTTCTCTTTCAACAACGCCCTGGAATTTGTCCTCGATTGAATCGGATAGTAGGATGGATTGGGGGTTGAAAATTCTACAAATCTACCAATTGACTTGGACTCTGTATTATCCATTAATTCCTCTAGATTTATGAGTGTCATTTGTTCTTGGAACATGAAATCGCGATAGACATTTTTATCTTTACGGATGTGGGAAATGTGGGGCTCTCCCGATGGTATGTCCATATCTATTTGTGATGAAAATTGTCTCTTTATTGTAAGGTTTCTGATAAATTTATTAATATCCAATAGGGTGCTGAAGATGTCAAAATCTTTGGCCGGCACAAAATTTAAGCTCAATGCTAGGAGATCCACTTGTGCTTATTTAAGAGTTGTTGAGGACAGTTTGATAACATCCATATTGGTAGATATTAGTGTCTCTGATTCCTTAGTTTTCGGGGTTGTGCTTTTTCTGTGGTATGTATGCTTCCTGCCCCCCCCCTTTTTCCCCGTTTTTTGACATATTGTAGTTTTGTCTCAGTGAATATGAACTTCTTGGTAAATCTGTGTCAGATCCTCCTTCTGCACCATCTGAAGTTTCAGGCTCTGTGGAGCTGAAACTAACCCTATAAGGGCTAGTATTACGCTTGTTGCATTTTCTGTGGTTTATGGGGATGGATTTCGTTCCCCGGCGGGTGTTATATCTTTGACTCCAGTTATACACCTCGTTCTTGGCGTAATCATTCGTATCCCGCTTAAATTTAGTTTTCTTAGTTTCAGCTATTGATTTTTCCAGCTGTTCGATATATTTGGTTGTTCTAATTTCCAAAATACCGAAGTCGGGTGAGGAGGAGACTGGGGCCAGCGCTCGCTGACCGATGGCTGTGGCGGTAAGGAGGTGAGTGAACCTGACGGCCCGCAGCCATGGACATGACACGTGTACGCAGCTACGGAGGTAGCTGAGGCCTTGGAGAACAGACTGAGGACCGTTTCGTACTGCAAGTAATTTTTTACTCGATTGAAAATTGACAGACTTTAAGGCTTGTCAGCAAGTCCCCTTACATTTCAAGAGAGGAATTTAATATTACCCACCATTTATATGACAAGATGAAAACTTACTTTTTCCTAAATACCTGAAAACGGACCAAAGAAGCAGGATGAGAAAAATAAACCAAATAAGCCACCTGGGGGAATGTGGATCCACTAGGCCTAACCGCCGTAGCAGAGTAATAGCTGGCCAAACTACAGTCAATGAAAGTCTTCAGAACTAGAGTACCTGCATAGAAGTTTTGACACACACGTGACATAGCAGACACTTTGGCGTAGCAGACTTCTGGGTGTGGCAGATGACACGTGGCACAGAGGATGAACTCCGCTCCAACACTAGACCTCGCTCAGGAACAAACACAATTACTGGATTCAGGAAGCTGGATACGGGAACAGGACACAACTAAGGAACCATTTGCTTAACGAACATGGGTAGACACAACAACCCTCAGGCAAGGAGGAAGGGGCAGAGCCCTTGTTATAATTCAGGGTGTTGTTGGGATTGGGTAGGGAACATTTACACTTTAGGAAACATGGCAGCATGTACTGGCATTTCTGGTGAGGGAGACGACAGCAGGTGTTCAGAGGTCTGCAGTGGCGGACACTGGAAAGTTAGAGAAGCGGACATTACGGTACCTCCTTATGCCCTAACTTCTTAGGTCCAGAGTGTGAGAGGAATTTTTTATTGAGAGTAGGGCATTAATGTTCTCTTCTGACTCCTAAGACCTCTCCTCCGGACCAAATACTTTCCAGTCCATCAGATAGAATGTCTTTCCTCCTACTCTCTTGTAGTCTAGGATTTCCTTCACCTCGAAGAGGTCAGAAGTGCTGGGAGTAGCTGTAGCACTGTAACATTTAAAGGCAACGGACCGTCGTCCTTACACCCCCTGACGGCCGTGGCCATGGACGAGTGAGTGCCAGGCGGCATCTCCCGGCACTCACTTACGCATCTAGGTACTGGCTCCCGCAGGGTGCACGTGCACGCGTGGGCTCGGCCTCAAAGGGCCAGTACGCGCACATGCAGAATATCTGGAAATTAGCCCAGAATGCCTCTGGACTATAAAAAGGGCTATGCCCATCCATTCATTGCCTGAGCGTTGTTGTCGTTACCCTAGTTTGTCTCTGCAAATGGTCTACTAAGTGTCTTCCAGTTCCCAGTGTTCCCATTCCTGCTTCCAGTACCCCGTATCCCGTGCTACCGTGCCCCTGTGCCTTAAATTGTTGGAGTCGTGTTGTGCTTTCTGCTGCATCTGCTGTGTTGCACCCCATCTGGTGCCTGCCTACTGCCAGAGCTTCATCTGAGCCTGAAACCACCGCTACTGTCTACGTTGCCGCAGGTACCCTTTCCAGAACTATAGACATTGCCTATACCTGTTTGGCCAGCTGCTATCCCGCTACACGGTATGGCAAAGTGGGTCCACACCCCACGCTATGACAAGCACAAGGAGATTTACTGTAGCGGTTCAGAACCACAGGCTTTAGGAGGGACACATGGAACGAATTTGGAATCTTGAGAGTAGGAGGCAGTTGAAGCCTGTAGGACACAGGGTTTATTTGTTGGAGAATTTCAAAAGGACCAAGAAATCTGGGGGCAAATTTGTAAGAGGGGATTATCAAATGAATATTCTTCGATGATAATCAGACTTTGACTCCAGATAGAAACTGAGGAGGGCTTTTTCTTTTTCTATCAACATTTCTCTTCATGCGGTCTACCGCCTGTAGGATAGAGGACATGATTTTCTGCCAAATATTAAGAAAGTCTCCAAATGAAGAGTTAGCTGCAGTTAGATGTAGCAGGCAAAGGAAGAGGAACACGTGTATGTTGGCTGTATACAATAAAGAATGGAGAAGAGGCAGTAGATTCACTCATGTGGTTAATGTAGGAGAACTTGGCCAAAGGAAAGAGCTGCACCCAGTTGTCATATTGAACAGAAATAAAATGACGAAGATAATTTTACAGTATTTGATTAATCCTTTCAACTTGGCTGTTAGATTGTGGGTGATACGCAGAAGAAAAGTCCAATTTCACATCAAGAAGCTTTCCAGAATTTACAAGTAAATTGCACACCCCGATCAAACACGATATGGAGGGGCTATCCGTGCAGATGAAAAAGATATGCTGTATAAATAGATTTGCCAGATGAGTAACAGAAGTAAGTGGGATGAAATGTGCCATCCTAGAAAAGCGATCCACCACTACCCAGACAGTAGTGCAACCTGTAGAAGTTGGAAGGTCAGTGATAAAATCCATGGCAATGTTTTGCACAGGTCCCCATTGAATTCATTGGGGAGGTAAACCGGAGAAAATTTGCACATTTTGCGATTTTTGCTGTGGAAAAGCTGCGTTATCGGGGGCATCAGCACTAAAAGTGCCAAGGGCAGCACCAACTCCAAATACGTCCATGTCTCTAGGCAGCGCGGGCCACCGGTAATGACGACATATAAAGTCCCGTGTCTTACAGACACCAGTGTAACGTCTATGGCCACGGCCCGTCGTTCTGACTTAAACCTCGACGGCTGTGGTCATGGACATCTTACCTGTGTGCAGCGTCGTCCTCCTGTGAGGCGCCGGCACTCACTTCCGGACATAGGGACTATCTCCGGCAGACGCGCACACCCGCGCATGCACGGTCTTAAAGAGCCAGTGCGCGCATTTTGCAGGAAGTCTGTAATCTAGCTCAGGATGCCATGGGCTATAAAAAGGGCTCTGCCCTCTTGCTCTTTTCCAGAGCGTTGATTGTTACCCATAATTTTTCCTGCTATGGTCTCCCATTGTCTTCCAGCTTCCCAGTGTACCTTGTTCCTGTATCCCATATCCTGTTTACGTGTTACCCAGTTCTAGTGCTGTGCTGTTGCCGTCTATGCTTGTTTTGCTACGCCTCACCTGACGTCTTCCCGCTGCCTGGTCCTGGACGTGCCTGCCTCGCTACTGTCTACGTTGCCTCAGGTATCCTCGCTGAACTATTGAACTCTGTACTTTACCTGTTTGGCCAGCTGCCATACCGCTACGTGGTACGGCCCAGTGGGTCCATACCCCGCTACGTGACAACCAGAGTGCCCAGTGAGTTTGGAATTGTGTCCCCAGAGTAGAATCCTCTTCCTGTCTGCAGGACGAACAAAAGTCTTTCCAGAGGGAATGACTCTAAATTGCAGAGGGTTCACGGAAATAATCCTGGAAGGATCTATGATATATGGGAAGCCTCCTCAGAGTCATCCATCTCAAATGACCGATATAGGGCATCAGCCTTCACATTTTTAGCTGCAGGGCAAAAGTGGAGCAGGAACTGGAATCAGGCGAAAAAATTGCTGTGCAGACAGAAGGTATGAGAGATTCTTATGGTCTGTATAGTTGATGATGGGGTGAATAGCACCCTCCAGCAGATGTCTCCATTCCTCCAAGGCCAATTTGATGGCCAGTAACTCCCAATCCCCAATGGAGTAGTTGCGCTCTGCAGGAGAGAACAGTTTGGAGAAGAAGCCACAAACTACTGCCTTACCCTTGGAGTTTTTTTGAAACAGAAGTGCTCCAGCACCAACGGAAGAAGCATCAACCTCTAATGAGAACTGTCGAGACACGTCAGGATGGTAAAAAAACTCAGGCTGAAGTGAAGGCGTTCTTGAGACTGGTAAATGCTGACTCTGGAGTCCAAACCTTAGCGTTCACCCCCTTCTTAGTAAGAGCAGATATTGGAGTAGTCAGAGACGAGAAGTTTGGAATAAACTGCAGGTAAAAATTTGCGCACCCCAGAAATCGCTGAATATGGATGTGGCTACTCTAAGACGGACTTCACTTTCTCTGGATCTATCTTAAATCTACGATCGGAGACAATGTAGCCCAGGAAGGGCAAAGAGTTCCTCTCGAACATGCACTTTTTGAGTTTTGCATATAGGCGATTCCCCCTTAACCGCGACAGGATTTCGCAAACATCCTTTCGATGCATTGTCAGATCTGGTTAGTAGATCAGGATGTCGTCCAAATATACCACCTCACAGACATACAGAAGATCCTGGAAGATGTAATTCACAAATTCCTGAAATACAGCTGGAGCGTTATACAAAGACCAAAAGGCATCACAAAGATGCTCATAGTGACCGGGTGTTGAATGATGTCTTCCATTCGTCACCTTGATGGATCTAGATCAGGTTATAAGTCCCGCGTAGGTCCAGCTTTGTAAAAATCTTGGCTCTACGAATTTAATTGAAAAGCTCTGAGATTAGTGGCAAGGGATACTTGTTTTTTTACCGTGATTTGGTTTAAACCACGATAATCGAAACATGGTCGAAGTGATCCATCTTTTTCTTTAACGAAGAAGAATCCAGCTACGGCAGGAGAAGAAGAATTCCGGATGAACCCCCTCTCAAGGTTCTCCTTGGCATAGGCCGACATGGCCTGGGTCTCTGGCAAGGAAAGAGGAAGGACCCGTCTATGAGGAGTTAAGACCTAAGGGAGCAGTTCAATAGGACAATCGTAGGAACGATGGGGAGGAAGAACCTCTGCCTCCTTTTTGCTAAAGACGTCTGCAAAGCTGGAATAATGTGTGGGTAGTCTAGGGAGTGCCTGAGGCAGTGGAGGCAGAACAGGATGAGGTGAAGACACTTGGATCCCTATTGGAGGACCTCTCCAGAACTCCAGTTGAGAACCGGAGCATGTAGACAAAGCCAAGGCAAGCCCAGCAGAATAGGGTTAATAACTTTTGGCAAGATGAAGAAGGCAATCTGTTCCAAGTGGAGCATTCCAACTTGTAGTCTCAGCAGTTTAGTGATGGATAGAACAGGATCGAGCAGTGGTTGAACATTCACAAAGGCGACTGCCAGTGGTCTCTCCATGGGAACAATGGCCAGATGTAGACGATCTAGTAGGTCCTGCTGAATAAAATTTGCAGCTGCTCCGGAGTCCAGATAAGCAGAGACAATGATTACTGGAATGGATCATATGGTAGAGGATTTGCCATTTGGCGTCGTTCCACCTAGGGCTGTCTCTCTAACCAACCCTAGCTGCTGGAGTTTCCTGGCTTCTGTGGGCATTGACGCACAAAATAGCCTTTGTGGGTCCTGAAGAATGTCTGCGCTGTTTTTCCTGATCGGACAATTTGAGTCTGTCCACCTGCATGGGCTCTTCAGGTGGAACAACTAAAGACGGCAGTAGGGGTCTCTGGTACTTGGGTGCCCGTCCATAGGACCTTCTCTCCCGGCGAACCTCCTGAGCACTTTCCTGGATCCTCATGTCGATCCGGATTGCCAACAGGATAAGGGCATCCAGGGTGGATGGGAGGTCACGAGCTGCAAGTTCATCCTTGATGCGTGGACACAGTCATTGCCAGAAAGTAGCTAATAAGGCCTCATTGTTCCAGGCAAGTTCCTCTGCCAGGGTACGGAACTGGTTAGCATATGCTCCAACCGCTGCCTCCCCTTGATGGAGGGTCAGAAGAGAGGAGGCTGTGGAAGAAGCCCGACCTGGTTCCTCAAAAACAGTGCAGTAAGTCTCTAGGAACAACTGTAAATTGAAGGATTCCGGACCCTCACATTCCCAAGTGGGATTAGCCCACGCCAGGGACTTGCCAGAAAGGAGGGAGATGATGAAAGTGACCTTGGTTACAGGGAACAGATGTGAGTGCAATCTGAAGTGAATCTCGCATTGGTTGATAAAGTCTCTACAGTCTGTAGCGTCCACGGCCGCGGACCATCGGGATTACTCACCCCCAGATGGCCACAGCCATGGATCTGTGAGCACTGGCCTGCATCTCCTCCCTAGGAGATGCCAGTGCTCACTTACGCTCCTTTCTGCTGTGTCCCGTAGGGTGCGTGTGCACGCGCGTGCCTGGCCTTAAAGGGACACACATGAAAATAATTTATTAGCCCATGATCCCCTGGACTATATGAAGGGCCCTGCCACTTTACTCCTTGCCTGAGCAAGTCCCTTATTGAAATCCTGTTCCCAGTGTTCCTGTACCAGCTACCTGTATCCTGTATCCCGTGCTACCTTGTTCCTGTGCCTTAGAAAGTTGGAGTCCTGTTGTTCCACGGTCATGCCTGCTGTGTTACACCGGGCCTGGTGTCTGTTGCCAAGGTCCCATCTGAGCCTAGCTGTTGCTACTGTCTGAAATACTACAGGTACCCTTGTGTTTGGACTATATATACATTGACTTGGTACACTGTTTGGCCAGCTGCTATCCCGCTACGGCGGTATGGCCCAGTGGGTCCACATACCCACAAATTGTGACACAGGCCTTAGGATCCCCTTCGTAGCGAGGCGGTAGAGGCAGCAATATTGTAGACCCGGGCAGGCAGGAGGGATAACAGGTAGTGGAAGAGCGGAAGCAGCCAGAGGAGATGCAGTAGGATAATCCAAACGGGAGATTATCAAGTGTACTGCCTGTAGGAACTGATCCTGGCGTGCCCAGTGGTCACGCATATATACGTTTGCATTATCTGGACCGCAGTCTTGTGTTGACCAGCGTGATCTATGGTCTGAGCGTACTGTCACGACTCTGGGGGTATATGGACGCACTAGGCCGCTCCGCCATAGCAGATTAGCTGCTGACCAAACTACAGTCAATTAAAGCCTTTAGAATTAGAGTATCTGTAAAGAAGTTCTGACCGATACGTGGCATAACAGAATTCTTGGCGTGGCAGATGAAACTTGGCGTGGCAGATAATACTTGGCACATAGGATGAACTCGACTCCAACGCTAGATCTCGCTCAGGAACAAAAACAATTACTGGATATGGGATATAGGAAGCAGGATACAGGAAACACTGGGAACAGGATACAGCGAAGGAAACATTTGCTAAACTAACATGGGTAGACAGAACAACGCTCAGGCAAGGAGGAATGGCCCTTTTTATAATTTAGTGTGTTATTGGGATTGGGTAGGGAACATTTACAGGTGCACTTGCTGGCCCTTTAAGACCGTGGACGAGTGCACATATCTTAGGAAACACTGCAGGGTAGTGGGGCAGCATGTGCTGGCGTCCCCAAGAAGGGAGACATCGGCAGGAGTTCAGAGGTCTGCGGTCGCGGCCGCTGGGAAGTAAGAGAAGCCGGCGATCCGCGAACATTACAGTATGCTTATTCTGAAAAGCCACCTGAAAAGTTAGGTATACTTTAAGTCTATGATAATGTGCTGTTGTGAGTATTGAAGTAGGTTTCTGCTAAATGTACCCTAACATTACCAGAATGTGCTGTCTGACACTGCAATGGGGCGCTGTTTTTTGTCTATGGACACCTGGGGTTGAGCAGTGGAGTTTTTTTTTAGCTCTGGTTCTATGTGTAAAAATGCCAGATTAAGTCTGCGCAGTGTACATTTACATCTACAAGGCAGGGATGTGTGGCACATCTACAAGGCAGGGCTGTGTGGCACCATCTGAAGGGGTGGGCTGTGTGGCACTACCTACAGGGGGGGCTGTGTGGCACCACCGACAAGGGGGGACTGTGTAGCACCATCTACAAGGGAGGGCTGTGTGGCACAATCTACGGGGAGCTGTGTGTCACCATCTACGGGGAGCTGTGTGGCACCATCTACAAAGGAGGGCTCTGTGGCACCATCTACAAGGGAGGTCTGTGTGGCACCATCTACAAGGGAGGGCTGTGTGGCACCATCTATAAGGGAGGGCTGTGTGGCACCATCTACAAGGGAGGGCTCTGTGGCACCATCTACAAGGGAGGTCTGTGTGGCACCATCAACAAGGGAGGGCTCTGTGGCAACATCTACAAGGGGGGCTGTGTGTGGCACCATCTATGGGGGGCCGTGTGTGGCGCTATCTACAGGGCGACCGTGTGTGGAGCGATCTACAAGGGGGTCGTGTGTGGAGCTATCTACAAGATGGCCGTGTGTGGAGCTATCTACAAGAGGGCCGTGTGTGGAGCTATCTACAAGAGGGCCGTGTGTGGAGCTATCTACAAGAGGGCCGTGTGTGGAGCTATCTACAAGAGGGCCATGTGTGGAGCTATCTACAAGAGGGCCGTGTGTGGAGCTATCTACAAGAGGGCCATGTGTGGAGCTATCTACAAGAGGGCCGTGTGTGGAGCTATCTACAAGAGGGCCGTGTGTGGAGCTATCTACAAGAGGGCCGTGTGTGGAGCTATCTACAAGAGGGCCGTGTGTGGAGCTATCTACAATAGGGCCGTGTGTGGAGCTATCTACAAGAGGGCCGTGTGTGGAGCTATCTACAAGAGGGCCGTGTGTGGAACTATCTACAAGAGGGCCGTGTATGGAGCTATCTACAAGAGGGACGTTTTTGGAGCTATCTACAAGAGGGCCGTGTGTGGAGCTATCTACAAGAGGGCCGTGTGTGGAGCTATCTACAAGAGGGCCGTGTGAGGAGCTATCTACAAGAGGGCTGTGTGTGGAGCTATCTACAAGAGGGCTGTGTGTGGAGCTATCTACAAGGGGACTGTGTGTGGAGCTATCTACAAGTGGGCTGTGTGTGGCGTTATCTACAAGGGGCTGTATGTAGCCTTATCTACCTACAAGGGGGCTGTGTGACATCTTTAATTTAGTTTCTTTTAATTTATTGTTATGGTAACTCCCTTATATAACTATATTGCTTGTAAAATGTACAAATGGTTTTATACTCGAGTTACCTTATAAAAAAAGAGAAAAAAAAATAACATCTCATTGATTGGTAGAGAAAGCAAACATGGCGAGGCGGAAGGAAATGTTGAAAAAGAAGTTGGGGGGGGGGCGCCAATCTGAATCTTTGCCCCGAGTGCAGGAGAACCTAGCTATGCCTCTGCATTGGGGACGCTAGGCTTTGCAGTAAACATTACAGAACGACAGCCTGGATGACATGGTCCTCTTAAAAAATTTATCATTCTATTTCTTACAAATGTGGGCCTGGGACAGATGCTAGTAATCATTCACTTATTATTGAATGGTTATGTATTCTCACTGCATGATGAATTAATATGTTTATAATATTTAAGACATAAATAATTTTCTGATATCTTGATATTGATATGCACGTATGCACCAGTCACTTTATTGTATAATGAAGAGATTGAAAAAATATTTTATGTATTGCTTACATTTTCATATTTTTATCAATTCATTAATTCGATGTAATTGTATTTAAATCCCTATTTATACTTAGCACTTTACACTTTTAAATCGCTTAAAAGGCTCCATAGTGAATGTTTACATGTGGTGAATTGAACAGGCGGTCACATTAGAAAGAGAAGTCTTTTGCTTTACTGTACTGAGCACAATTCATACAGACCCCACAGTGGCAGGGGGAAATAGGTGTGCATAACTTATTCTAACAAATTCATGGGTCAATTTAGCAGACCAGGTACTGTAGCCATATTTGGCAGAGCAGTTAGGGAGCAGGGCGAGTTTCTATCAATGGTGGGTGATCTGATGATCTAAAGTAATACCCCCAGTAAACGCTAATATATCGTACTAAATAAGAGAATAAGAAAACTTATTTTAAAGTAGTTTTAATAACTTTTTTAACCCCTTAAGGACATAGACAATTTTGGCCTTGAGGACAGAACAATTTTTCTATATTTCCCTCTTTGCATCCCAACTCTCATAACTCTTTTATTTTTTGTACGACGTAGTTGTATGAGACTTTATTTTTTGCGGGACGAGTTGTACTTTATGTAGGTACCATTTTTTGGTACAAATGCAGCAGTTTTAAATATTTTTTTTTACACCATACACCGATCATCATAAATAATGTTATACATTTGTTGTACCGGTTGTTACGGTCATGGCAATACCAAATATGTCTATATTATTTCATGTTTTGGGACTTATATTTTAAAAAGTTTATTTATTATAAAAAAATGTGTTTCTGTGTATTTTTTTTTACTTTTTATTTATTTATTTATTTATCATAATTTTTTTTTACATTCATTTAACTTTTTTTTTTAATCCCATAAAGGGATTTATAATTTGGATTTTGTAACTGTAATGTACTGGCATAGATCTATATGCTAGTACATTAGTCTGTGTACTGATTGTACACAGGCAGTTGTTAGGGCATACCTCAGTATGCCCTAACAACAGGAAATGTGTTCAGACAGCCCTGGGGTCCTTCAATGGACCCTGGGCTGTCTGGCCATACAAGTTATGGGCTTTGATCGCGTCACGGTTATCTACTGTGACGCGATCAAAGTGCAGTCCCCTCTCCTTGAACGCCACGATCAGCTTTTATCGCGGCATTCAAAGGGTTAACAGCGGAGAGAAGATGGTTCTCTTCTCTCCGCTGTCTGAGCGGGGCCGTGGCTGTGTATTACAGCCGTTGCCCTGCTCTCGATTGCGCGCACAGACGGCTGTCACACAGGACAAGAATGCTCGTCCTAATGCGCCAAGTACTCGCCGCTCAGGACGAGCATTCTCGTCCTGTGTCGGCAACCAGTTAAATACTAAAATATTACAAGTACAGCAATAAAATAGCCGACCGTTATAAACACCAATTATGGGCACCAATGAAAGAATCCCTCTCTTACACCGCTGTCCCTATAGATAGCGCCACACAGACCCCCTGTAGATGGCGTCACACACAGCCCCTGTTTAAAGCGGCACACAGCACCCCTGTAGATAGCACCACACAGCCCCCTGTAGATACTGCCACACAGCACCCCTGTAGATACTGCCACAGCCCCCATGTAGATAGTGCCACACAGCCCCCTGTAGATACTGCCACACAGCCCCCTGTAGATACTTCCACACAGCCCCCCTGTAGATAGTGCCACACAGCCCCCATGTAGATAGTGCCACACAGCCCCTATGTAAATAGTGCCACACAGCCCCCTGTAGATAGCGCCACACAGCGCCCCTATAGATAGTACCGCACAGCCCCCTGTAGATAGTGCCACACAGCCCCCTTGTAGATACTGCCACACAGCAATCTCCCCTCCCCTTGTATATACTGTCAAACAGCAATCCCCCATCCCTTGTATATAGTGCCACACGGCCCCCCTCCCCTTGTATATAGTGCTACACAGCAATCCCCCCTGTATAAAGTGCTACACAGCCCCCCTCTCCTGTTGTATATACTGCCACACAGCAATCCCCCCTCCCCTTGTATATACTGTGTAAAACGGGACCTTCCAGTCAGTCTTGTAACCAAACAATCAGGCAGAAACTGGCAGATTTACATGTACAGTTGTCCAGAGTTTATTATGCACAGTCACATACAGCAATTTAAACAGGCTTACTTTAGCAGGAAATGTAGAAAATAAAAGGTCCTCAGCAGGGGCGTAACTAGGAAAGACTGGGCCCCATAGCAAACTTTTGACTGGGGCCCCCCCTCCCCTGGGTGTCACACAACCCCTTATAGATAGTGCCTTTTTTACAGCCCCCACCTGTTGATAACGCCATACAGCCCCCTGTAGATAACGCCATACAGCCCCCCAGTAGATAACGCCATACAGCCCACCCTGTAGATAACGCCATACAGCCCCCCTGTAGATAACGCCATACAGCCCCCCTGTAGATAGCGCCATACAGCCCCCATGTAGATAGCGCCATACATCCCCCCCTGTAGATAACGCCATACAGCCCCCTGTAGATAACGCCATACAGCCCCTCTGTAAATAGCGCCACACAGCCCCCTGTAGATAGCGCCACACAGCCCCCAGTAGATAGCACCATGCCGCCTCCCTATAGATAGTACCGCACAGCCCCCTGTAAATAGTGCCACACAGCCCCCTTGTAGATAATGCCACACAGCAATCTCCCCTCCCCTTGTATATACTGCCACACAGCAATCTCCCTCCCATTATATATACTGTCACACAGCAATCACCCCTCCCCTTGTATATACTGTCACACAGCAATCCCCCATCCCTTGTATATAGTGCCACACGGCCCCCTCCCCTTGTATATAGTGCTACACAGCAATCCCCCCTGTATATAGTGCTACACAGCCCCCCTTTCCTCTTGTATATACTGCCACACAGCAATCCCCCCTCCCCTTGTATATACTGTGTAAAACGGGACCTTCCAGTCAGTCTTGCAACCAAACAATCAGGCAGAAACTGGCAAATTTACATGTACAGTTGTCCAGAGTTTATTATGCACAGTCACATACAGCAATTTAAACAGGCTTACTTTAGCAGGAAATGTAGAAAATAAAAGGTCCTCAGCAGGGGCGTAACTACGAAAGACTGGGCCCCATAGCAAACTTTTGACTGGGCCCCCCCCCCTCCCCTGGGTGTCACACAACCCCTTGTAGATAGTGCCTTTTTTACAGCCCCCACCTGTTGATAACGCCATACAGCCCCCTGTAGATAACGCCATACAGCCCCCCTGTAGATAACGCCATACAGCCCACCCTGTAGATAACGCCATACAGCCTCCCTGTAGATAACGCCATACAGCCCCCTGTAGATAGCGCCATACAGCCCCCATGTAGATAGCGCCATACAGCCCCTCTGTAGATAACGCCATACAGCCCCCTGTAGATAACGCCATACAGCCCCTCTGTAAATAGCGCCATACAGCCCCCCTGTAGATAACGCTATACAGCACCCTGTAGATAATGCAATACAGCCCCCTCTGCAGATAGCGCCATACAGCCCCCCTGTAGATAACGCCATGCAGCCGCCCTGTAGATAGCGCCATACAGCCCCCTCTGTAGCTAACGCCATACAGCCCCCTTCGTAGATATCTACAGAGGGGGCTGTATGGCGTTATCTACAGGGGGGACTGTATGGCGTTATCTAAAGAGGGGGCAGTATGGCACTAACGCCATACAGACCCCACTGTAGAGAACGTCATACAGCCCCCCCTGTACGTCATACGTCATACTGTAGGGAACGCCAAACAGCCCCCCTGTAGGGAACGCCATACAGCCCCCCCTGTAGGGAACGCCATACAGCCCCCCTGTAGAGAACGCCATACAGCCCCCCCTGTAGGGAACGCCATACAGCCCCCTCTGTAGGGAACGCCAAACAGCCCCCCCTGTAGGGAACGCCATACAGCCCCTCTGTAGGGAACGCCATACAGCCCCCCCTGTAGAGAACGCCATACAGCCCCCCCTGTAGGGAACGCCATACAGCCCCCTCTGTAGGGAACGCCATACAGCCCCCCCTGTAGGGAACGCCATACAGCCCCCCCTGTAGGGAACGCCATAAAGCCCCCCCCCCCTGTAGGGAACACCATACAGCCCCCCCTGTAGGTAACGTTATACAGCCCCCCTGTAGGTAACGTTATACAGCCCCCCCTGTAGGGAACGCCATACAGCCCCCCCTGTAGGGAACGCCATACAGCCCCCTCTGTAGGGAACGCCATACAGCCCCCCTTGTAGGGAACGCCATACAGCCCCCCCTGTAGGGAACGCCATAAAGCCCCCCCCCCCTGTAGGGAACACCATACAGCCCCCCCCCTGTAGGTAACGTTATACAGCCCCCTTGTAGGTAACGTTATACAGCCCCCCTGTAGGTAACGCCATAAAGCGTCCCCAACCCCCCAAAAAAATGCGACCTACAGTGTGTCCTACAAAAGACATGTATCCCCTATCCACAGGATAGGGGATACATGTGTGATCGCTGGCAGCGATATGGAGAACGGGGGACCGAGAGTCCCCTGAAGTTCTCCATGACTAACCTCTGGCTTCCGCGTCTGCGCAGCTCAATAAAAATGAAAGGAGCGCTGGTCACGCATGCACACAAGCGCGACCGGCGCTCCATTCATTTCTACGGAGCTGCCGACACAGACCCCGGAAGTTCGAGGTTTGACATGGAGAACTTCAGGGGACTTTCAGTCCCCCGTTCTCCCTATCAATGCCAGCGATCACACATGTATCCCCTGTCCTGTGGATAGGGGATACATGTCTTTTGTTTAATGGCAGAGCGGGGAGATACCTCCCTGCTCTGCCGTAGTGTTCAGTGGCGTCGCGCTGTTTCAGCCGCTACGGCTGCTACGGCGGTTGTTACGCCACTGGTCATCAGTTTCAGGATAATATACAACTCAAGTTCAGTGCTTCTCACTAGAGATGAGCGAACCGGGACAACCGAACAATCCAACTTGCAATCCAGGAAGGCAGCTGTAGTAATACAACGCCCAGCATTCCCTGAGTGCACCGTGGCTGATAGAAATTCTCATTCATTGCCATTTGCCAAGCCAGTGTGTGAATAAGCTTTTATAAGGGGCTCATCCCCGTTGCATGGGTTAACAATCCAACTTGCAATCCAGGCAGCCTTTGTAGTACTACAACGCCCAGCATTCCCTGAGCGCACAGTGGCTGATAGAAATTCTCATTCATTGTCATTTGCCAAGCCAGTGTGTGAATAAGCTTTTAGAAGGGGCTCATCCCCGTTGCATGGGTTAACAATCCAACTTGCAATCCAGGCAGGCAGCTGTAGTACTACAACGTCCAGCATTCCCTGAGTGCATAGTGGCTGATAGAAATTCTCATTCATTGTCATTTGCCAAGCCAGTGTGTGAATAAGCTTTTAGAAGGGGCTCATCCCCATTGCATGGGTTAACAATCCAACTTGCAATCCAGGCAGGCAGCTGTAGTACTACAACGCCCAGCATTCCCTGTGTGCACAGTGGCTGATAGAAATTCTCATTCATTGTAATTTGCCAAGCCAGTGTGTGAATAAGCTTTTAGAAGGGGCTCATCCCCATTGCATGGGTTAACAATCCAACATGCAATCCAGGCAGGCAGCTGTAGTACTACAACGCCCAGCATTCCATGAGTACACAGTGGCTGATAGAAATTCTCATTCATTGCCATTTGCCAAGCCAGTGTGTGAATAAGCTTTTAGAAGGGGCTCATCCCCGTTGCATGGGTTAACAATCCAACTTGCAATCCAGGCAGCCTTTGTAGTACTACAACGCCCAACATTCCCTGAGTGCACAGAGGCTGATAGAAATTCTCATTCATTGCCATTTGCCAAGCCAGTGTGTGAATAAGCTTTTAGAAGGGGCTCATCCCCGTTGCATGGGTTAACAATCCAACTTGAAATCCAGGCAGGCAGCTGTAGTACTACAATGCCCAGCATTCCCTGAGTGCACCGTGGCTGATAGAAATTCTCATTCATTGCCATTTGCCAAGCCAGTGTGTGAATAAGCTTTTAGAAGGGGCTCATCCCCGTTGCATGGGTTAACAATCTAACTTGCAATCCAGGCAGCCTTTGTAGTACTACAACGCCCAGCATTCCCTGAGTGCACCGTGGCTGATAGAAATTCTCATTCATTGCCATTTGCCAAGCCAGTGTGTGAATAAGCTTTTAGAAGGGGCTCATCCCCGTTGCATGGGTTAACAATCCAACTTGCAATCCAGGCAGGCAGCTGTAGTACTACAACGCCCAGCATTCCGAGTGCACCGTGGCTGATAGAAATTCTCATTCATTGCCATTTGCCAAGCCAGTGTGTGAATAAGCTTTTATAAGGGGCTCATCCCCGTTGCATGGGTTAACAATCCAACTTGCAATCCAGGCAGCCTCTGAAACGCTGGCCAGGATGGCGAGCTGTATGCTTCGTTACTTGCGTGCTGACTGTCGTATTGTTAGCATGAAGCAAAGAGATAAGTACTGGATAGCCACACTTTTAGACCCTCGGTATAAAGCCAGAATGGGGGAGTTTTTTGCACCTTCCGAGAGGGAGGCAAAATTGGCTTATTATCGAGAGAAGCTATGCAGCCAGCTTGTCACGGCTTTCAAACGGCAAACAGCTGCTGCAAGCATGTCTGACCGGGGGGCCACTCTCCGCTCCCCACTGTCTCATCGTTCCACCGCCTCTGGCAGAGCTACATCTGCAATAGGCGGCAGCAGCAGCGGCAGCAGCAGCAGCCAATTCAGTTTGGAAAATATGATGACAACATTTTTACATCCAATACCCCGACCTGACACACATCGTAGTCACCAAAGGGATGTTCACCATCACCAGCACCTAAACAACCAGGTTCACTCGTACCTGGACTGTGCCCTTTCTCCGTCAGAAATCCTGATCCCAGACCCCATGGACTTCTGGGTCAGCAGATTCGATCATTGGCAAGAACTGGCCCAGTTTGCCATGGGTGTACTGCCTTGTCCACCCTCCAGTGTAGCGTCAGAGAGGGTATTCAGCGCGGCAGGGGGCTTCGTCACCCCTAAGCGAACAAGATTGTCCGCCAACAGCTTGGAAAATCTCACGTTTCTGAAAATGAATCAAGCGTGGATCGGTGAGGATTTTAAAACCCCTGTGCCTGATGCCACTGATTAGATCTGACATTGCTGCTGCTGCCGCTGCCGCCTGCTACTGCCGCCTGCTACTACGGGATTCTGTCCTGTCCACTCTTTTTTTAATGTGCCGCTGTTGGTGCTGCTACTACTTCTACCACCAATCCACCCCAGTGCCGTCTGCTACAAGCAGGCCTGCCCCACCACAGGGCTTTGTCCTGTGACTGTCCAGTGTCTTTTAATGTGCTGCTACTACTACTACTACCACTACCCTTGCTGTCCGTTGGCTACCTCTACTACCACCAATACACCTCCACTGCCATCTGCTACAAGCAGGCCTGCCCCACCACAGGGCTTTGTCTGTGACTGTCCAGACTGTTTTAATGTGCTGCTACTACTACTACCACCAGCCTTGCTGTCCGTTGGCTACCTCTACTACCACCAATACACCTCCACTGCCGTCTGCTACAAGCAGGCCTGCCCCACCACAGGGCTTTGTCCTGTGACTGTCCAGTCTCTTTTAATGTGCTCCTACTACTACTACCACCAGCCTTGCTGTCCGTTGGCTACCTCTACTACCACCAATACACCTCCACTGCCGTCTGCTAGAAGCAGGCCTGAGGCCTGCCCCACCACAGGGCTTTGTCCTGTGACTGTCCAGTGTCTTTTAATGTGCTGCTGCTACTACTACTACCACGACTCTTGCTGTCCATTGGCTACCTCTACTACCACCAATACACCTCCACTGCCGTCTGCTACAAGCAGGCCTGAGGCCTGCCCCACCACAGGGCTTTGTCCTGTGACTGTCCAGTCTGTTTTAATGTGCTGCTGCTACTACTACTACTACTACCACCACCCGTGCTGTCTGTTGGCTACCTCTACCACCAATACACCTCCACTGCCGTCTGCTACAAGCAGGCCTGCCCCACCACAGGGCTTTGTCCTGTGACTGTCCAGTGTCTTTTAATGTGCTGCTACTACTACTACCACCACCCTTGCTGTCCGTTGGCTACCTCTACTACCACCAATACACCTCCACTGTCGTCTGCTACAAGCAGGCCTGCCCCACCACAGGGCTTTGTCCTGTGACTGTCCATGCTCTTTTAATGTGCTGGTACTACTACTACCACCACCCTTGCTGTCCGTTGGCTACCTCTACTACCACCAATACACCTCCACTGCCGTCTGCTACAAGCAGGCCTGGAGGGCTTGTGAAAAGCCATTGCTTGTTGCTTTTACATCCATGTATGGATGAACCCCGGCAGGCATCTGCCAATAAAAAGGGTACATTTTTGGAGGGCTTGTCAAAAGCCATTGCTTGTTGCTTTTACATCCATGTATGGATGAACCCCGGCAGGCATCTGCCAATAAAAAGGGTCAATTTTTGGAGGGCTTGTGAAAAGCCATTGCTTGTTGCTTTTACATCCATGTATGGATGAACCCGGGCAGGCATCTGCCAATAAAAAGGGTAAATTTTTGGAGGGCTTGTCAAAAGCCATTGCTTGTTGCTTTTACATCCATGTATGTATGAACCCCGGCAGGCATCTGCCAATAAAAAGGGTACATTTTTGGAGGGCTTGTCAAAAGCCATTGCTTGTTGCTTTTACATCCATGTATGGATGAACCCCGGCAGGCATCTGCCAATAAAAAGGGTACATTTTTTGAGGGCTTGTCAAAAGCCATTGCTTCTTCTTTTACCACCTTATATGTATGAACCCTGGCAGGCATCTGCCGCCAAAAATGGTTAATTTTTGTACCTTTTTTAACAATACATTAAGCATACAACATGCACAAGTGCAGTGGTTTCTGTTAGTTATCACCTTGTCCCATCCATTTTCCTATAGCCATACATGTTGGCGTAAATTTGACACTAACTTTGCCTTAAAGACAGCTCAAAAGTACTTGGATACACTCATGGGTGACCTAAGAGTGTTATACAGGGCTTCTAGGGCTTTTAAACAGTGTTATACATGATTTTTAGGGGCTTTCTTGAATTACAGGTTCGGTCAGAACTAGTTCGGTCCGAATCGAACTTTTTCATGAAATTCGGCGAACCAGCCGAACCGAACTTTTCATAAGTTCGCTCATCTCTACTTCTCACCAAGCTTTGTAGGTTCAGTCCAAATGTGCTTTCTCTTTGCACCCTGGTAAATTCACTCCCAGTCCGGTCTTTCTGCAACACCACACACCCCACACTGCTCTCTGGCAGTCTTCTTTATTAGTCTCTCTGAACAACACCAGGCATGGAGTATGGAGCGACCTTCTTACATATTCAGTCACCCATAAAACCGGGACCCAAACTCCAGTTACTTACATTACTGAGACAAGAAGCCTTAATGACACATATCCGCTATCAACTATTTTACTCACTGATTGTTTATAACTGCCACACTGCAATCCCCACTCCTCTTGTATATACTGTCACACAGCAATCCTCCCTCCCCTTGTATATACTGCCACACAGCCCACCTCCCCTTGTATATAGTGCTACACAGCAATCCCCCTGTATATAGTGCTACACAGCCCCCTCTCTCCTTGTATATACTGCCACACAGTACTTCCCTCCCCTTGTATATACTGCCACACAGCAATCCCCCGACCCCTTGTATATACTGCCACACAGCAATCCCCCGTCTCCTTGTATATACTGCCACACAGGAATCCCCCCTGTATATACTGCCACACAGCCCCCCTTGTATATAATGCTACAGAGCAATCCCCCCCTGTATATAATGATACACAGCCCCCCCTCCCATGTATATAGTGCTACACAGCAATCCCCCATGAATATTACCACACAACCCTCCCCCCCCCCAAAAAAAAAGATTGTACTTACCTTGCCCCGTTCCCGCGACGGACAAAGTGCTACACTGCCTCTCGGGCGGGACGCATGTGCAGACTGACATGATCATGTGACGTCATCACTCCAGCCTGCGCAGGGAGTTTTCCCAGCACCTTATATGCTGCAAGCATAACGTGGCCTGTAGCCTATAGTATTAATTTTTATCTGCGTCCTGAAGACGCACATACAAGACGTCAGACGCCAGGAAACAGGCGCCAGATAAGGAACTAAGACGTACCTGAGCGATTTCTTGCCACTGCAAGCACGCCTGCAGACACACAGGCTGTTTGATTTGCTCCAGCACTCCTGAAAATTTGGATCTAGTTGGATATGGCCCCTCTCTCCTGAAGAATCATGTGGCCGTGAGGAAACGCGTTTGGAGATTTTATCTATACTACGAGAGTTCACAGAGGAGATCCTTTATACATACAAGGAGAGCTTTTTCCTGATCCATTGGACAGCAAGCTTTAAAGGTTGTCAGAGAAAACGGATGACATCCATACGGGTAGGGGGGCATTGAGCGCCATACTCTTGTACCTGTTGGTCACTTATTATTACCTGTTGGTTACTAACTTGAAAGGATGAACACTCTTTTTTCATTATATACACGCATGAACTGCTGTTAATGTCGTATCACCTCACGATACTGGATACAGGCTTTGAATGAGCATCAAAACTTCAGTACACTTTTTATATATTGTCTGTACAATTATGTTTTTTCTAAAGTAATTTTTTAAGAGAAACAAGTAAAAGCTATATTTTATATACAAAAAAACTCCGGATCTACTTTTCTTTTCTATATATATTATGGAGAATTCATTAAAAAGAAGTCTGGATGGTGGACTTTATCTTTCATCATCATTCATTACTAAGTGAATGTAAATAAAGACCTAAAAATAGAGTCAATACCACACTACTGCTGATAAAATGTATAACTTTTATTGATTTACAAAGATGATTACCACAGTGTGAAAAAGTAGAGGCCAGACAACTACTAATTTTGGACAACATGTAAATGTTTACAAGATATATATATGTTGAAATATAAGTAAACCTAGAGCAACTACGTAAATTGGATAGAGTGAGTGCTCTAAACAGCATGCAAAGCTACAAGGTCAGAGTTCAATAGTGAAAGCTTGGATGCATAATAGCAACTATCCCAAACAAATGATTACATTAGTAATACATATTACTGTATAATAACAGTTTACCCATAGGTGAATGATGTGCTGTCCGGCGTCACACCCGACGCGCGTTTCGGCTGAAAGCCTTCGTCTGGGGGTGACAATCATTTGTTTGGGATAGTTGCTATTATGCATCCATGCTTTCAATTGTGAACTCTGACCTTGTGGCTTTGCATGCTGTTTAGGGCACTTGCTCTATGCCATTTATGTAGTTGCCCTAGGTTTACTTATATTTCAACATACATATCTTGTAAACATTTACATGTTGTCCAAAATTAGTAGTTGTCTGACCTCTACTTTTTCACACTGTGGTAATCATCTTTGATTTTAATATGTGCATTTTTATGTTTTGTAAATCAATAAAAGTTATAATTTTTATCAGCAGTAGTGTGGTATTGACTCTATTTTTAGGTCTTTATTCTCATTTTAAGGAGTCACCACCGATGTTATCACTAGTCATGGGCTTTCTTATATGCCATCCCCCCCCCCCCCATATATGACATATGTGCTATGTAATATTGATCCAATTGGGATTTAGAGGGGTATTTAGGTTGTCCTCCATATTGGTTGTCCTCCATATAGAAGTGAATGTGGCTGTCGCTAGCACTGGAGCCCTCTCCGATGCTAGCGATGCCACTGCATCTGTGACATTGCGCAGACTTTAAACTTTAGTGAGTGGGTGGACCGTGGAAGGTGCGCGGCCGTGCAGCCGTGCACCTTATAGGGAAGACTGGTCACTAGGAAAAACCTACAGAAAAGATGCTATATGTGTAGTACACATTGGAATATGTAAAAATTCATGCTACGTTTGCCCCAGCCTCTGTATACACCCGTGTTTCGAAATGTTCCACACTCTCTCACAGTATTAAGAAATATCTTTTTTACCACTTTGTTTTTGTATCCTTTTTATTGATTTCCATTTGTCTCTCTTTTCTAAACTAAATCATTTAGTGTGGTTTCCCCTACTGAATTACATTTTATTTTATACAGATAGTATTATAAAATCTTCTTCATAATAATGTGAAATTTAACCTTTTTTTTTGCCTTTTTAAAGGCCTTGCTAGTCCCCAAAGTAAATAAGTAGCAAGTATTAAATATAACCAAACATGGCCAAAAAAAATAATGTTTTAAAGTGCTGCAAATTAAAAAATATTTTACTTTTATTCAATTATCACCAGCTAATATCAAATCAAAAGCCTCAAAAATACCACTACATTCCTAGATAATTTTTTTTGTAATTTATTTTTCAACAGAATAATTTTTTGGGGTGTGTGTTTCTAGTAATCTGGCACTTATGAGCCTCCACAAACATAGTTTAGTGCAAAAAATCAACCTTTAAATTTTAGGCCTCCAAAAGCCAAATTGAACTCCTCCTGCATTAGGTCCTGTGGCGTGCCCTCATAACAAAAAAGGCACATATTTAAACCCGAGGTCACATTGTCCCATACTATGTGTGAAAAATCCTTGCTGGAATTGATAACTTTGCAAATACTGCTGCCTCCTTCTGACTTCTGTGAAATGGCACACTTTGGCCATACATACATTCTGTCTCAAGTCTACTATTGTAATTTGGGTGATTTCTAGAGGTATTTTTTTTAACTGAAATGTTGGGCCTTTACCTTCACATGATGGCATCAGAAATGTAATTACATAAAGACAGATACATAAACCAGAGTAAAAGTTCTATTTATTTCAATTATCTCATAGCAAAATTGTGAGATTTGTCTAGTCATTAAGGAATAATACGGCTTAGTCATTAATCTATTGAATTGCTTCCAAAAACAAATAAATCTGTTATGGGTAGAATCAATAAAATTCTCTAAACCAAGCCCCCCCTGCAATGACTGAGATAAATGGTCCAATTCAGTCATGCGAGTCATTTATTAGAATGACAGCAAACTGGGAACTGTTAAGGTCAAATAACTTAATTTCATATCACAGCAACAGAACACATTTAACAGGAGGGCACTGCAGGAGAGAAGACAAATGAAGGAAAGCACTCCTATCAATCTCAATCACTCTGGAACCCAAGATAGAAATAATCTACTAAAACATCTGCATTCTAGAGATTAGGTTAGAGATTATGGAGAATGTAAATTCTTCTCTGTCTAAAAGCAAGCCACACTTAATAAATGATGTACTCTCCTAGGTGCTTCCTTCTCTTTATTGAGAAAACATGTCACATTTGCAATTTACACCAACAATCTAAAGATGATGAATTTGTAAAATGCTTTTGCTCGTACAAGTGTCAAACAGAATCCATTTAGGGGATAAAGACTTATAAGAAAATATGTTAGTCAACTACTGAATTTTAATGCAGCCAAAAGATATAGTAAAATAAATATGTACATGTATGCTTTTAGACCAGATTATACACTTTCCTTCAGCAGAATTTTTGACCTGTCTGCGTCTTGCTGCCCAATTTGTGAGTATGGCCTTTTTTTGTGTTTTTAATCTTATTCTATGTCCCACTTTTATCTGTGGTGTGGCTCAGTGGTAGCATAGAATTTGTATGTTCTTCCCATGTTTCCATGATGTTCCTCTGGATACTCCGGTTTACTCCCACACTCTAAAAATATACTGGGGGGATTATATTAACGCCAGTCTTAAACTAATTTACGTAGATGGAAAAAATGCCCAAAAACTAAATGGAGCACACTGTTTAATATATTTTGGGCACCTTTGGCTGTCTGTGTGAAATGTAAATCTATGTTTGCTATGAGCAGTTGTAGTTTTGTGCCATAACTTATGCCAGTTTCTAAACGCCACTTTAAATTTCTAAATTATGATAAATCTGTTCCGTTGTAGGCCCTGCCCCTTTGGCTAAACCTTGCCCCCTTTCCTCATCACTTTCAAAAAGCGTAAAGAAAAGTAAGAAGTTGTAAATTTTAGTACAACTGTGGCATGCGCCGAAATGTTAAACTTTTTATGCTGGAAAACCAGCGTAAATGTGTAGATATATTCCCCACACTAATAGATTTATTTGGAATTTAGATTTGAGCCCCAATGGGGGCAGGAACCCACGTGAGTGATAACAATATCTTACAGCCCTGTGGAATATGTTGGCGCTATATAAAAAAATTATAATAATAATTATCTTATACATTATATTTATAGAAAGTATGTCCTCATTTTTTTATTTCTTCCAATGTAGGGAAAGAATCAAAAATTCAAATTTCTTGATTGCTGGGATGATCACATGTAGGACTTTTTCTTATGGACCTGGCTGAATATAGAATTCTTAAGCAGTGTTTCATTTTCCAGATCAGATCACCATTATTTGTAGTGTATAAACTGTTATTGGAAGGGAAGCACCATTATGGAAACTAGCAGGCCTTTATTTTGCTCCAAAGGGAATTATTATTTGTGCTCCCATCCTAGTGATCATCTCCTTATCTCTCCATGTAAATGCAGAGTTTAAGCTAACATTCCAAAAGTTATCTAGTTGTCTGACCAATTTGGGAATCTTAAAGGCGCTGTACAATTTTTGCTAGAAAAGTCCCCCAACGATAAGATGGTCACATGTCTCCTGGGACCCCCAGCCATCAGCTTTAATCTAAGGAGGAATCTAGAAGCAAGTGTTTAATTCCCTCAGTGCCACAACAGGAGAAATTAAGTATTACATAGAGCCTATTGAAATCATCGGGCTGTCAGGTCCTATGGTATTTAAAAATGAATTTTCTATACGCCTTTTCATGTGTAGGCTTATTATAATGTATTTTCTGAGAAGAAATTTTCCCTTGATGATACTTTGCTGTATTCCAATACCATTATAATTTAGATACTTTAACAATGAGAGTCATATGACTAAATTGGTCAAATTATCAGATTGGATTTAAAATAACAGAACCATTACTGCAATGTACTATTGTGAAAATGTAAACCGATTCTCTTATCTATAGTCATAAACTGTGCCATGGAGCAACATAATGTACACATATTAAGTAAAGAAGGAATCCTTACCATGCATAAATACTTACCAGCGGGGAGAGATCTAATTCTATAGTTAGCTTGCTTTTTTCTCTACTAATGGGGCACAGTCCATCTTCCACTGCCCGAAATAATACTGGGTTCAGGTCTCCATACTCCCCTGATGCTATTTCAATAACTACAAAGGCAGAAAGGAATAAATATTACAGGTCGCAGAAATCTTAGAAGATTTATTAATATGTGACTTACTGAAATCTGCAGGATTGTGATATGTTGGACAATGTAATCCTAGGCTCTTCAGATATGGGATAAGGTGAGTTACAGACCCTCGATATATGCACTGTCCCTGACTGAGAATATAAAGCTGAAAACAGAGGAAAGCAAAAAATTATTGGCATGCATGCATAAATATTAGGCTACAGGATAATATTACAGTATTATAGAATATTCATTAATCATATAACACTATCTGCATGAATAGAACATAACAGACCTTGTTAAACATTTCAAAAAGTTTTGCACTTGGTTGGTGTATAGTGCAGATAATGGTGCGACCACCTTGAGCCAGAGAGTTCAACAGTGAAACCACCTGGAAACAAGATGCACTGTCTAAACCACTGTAAAAAAAAAATGCAAACATTAGGAACACAATATGGTTTGTATTTTTTTGAGAAATAATACATTTCATGTACTGGGTAAATTACTATGAAGCAAGAGAATCTTTTCAAAGCAACCATGGCATATATTTAGCTTGTTGGTCTTAAAACACTAGCTCTAAATTATTACCATGGTTCTCTAGGACAACATAAAATGACGCTGTATTAAAATGACGCTGAAATAATACCGAATACAAGAAATACATACAAGACAAGACAGGCAGGTCCTGACTTGCATCAAACGCTGTATACAAAACAAAAAATAATCAATGGGAGTTTAGTTTTTAATGAAAAGTGCAATTTGCCATAAACAAATTTCTCACTCCTGAACACGTGCACAAAAATCTTCTACCTGAAATAAGTATATCAGTAATGGCTGCTCGATGCAAGGCAGGAAGTCCTAATTCCTGAGTAGTTGTTGACCATACTTTAATGGATTCCCAAAGCCATTACTTTCTATGTCTCAGTTTCAGACCCTTACTTTCGAATGATTTAAAAATAAATATTCAGTAGAGATCCGGTTTTCTTTGAAACATTGCAATATAACATAGTTACAATAGTTAGATAGTACGGTTTAAAAAAGACATATGTCCATCAAGTTCAACCAAAGGATGGGAAAATAACATACATATGAATTCCATACATTACATATAGTACTAAGAATATATCAGGGTGAATTAGTGTCTCGTACAGCAAATGCCAAGTTTTGCTCGATTTACAGTAGTGATCTAAGTTATATAAAGTTTAGAACCAGTCCATTACTTTGCAAAGTTTAACCACCGGTTAGGACTACAGCAGTTTCACTACAGAAGTTTCAGTTTGCTACATATCACATTCAAACAGGCTGATATGTCAATGTCGAATATACTTATATGCTACAGTGAATTTTAGGTTATATGAATGTGTTTATATAATGGATCTTCAACACTCAGGCAAAACATTAAACCACCAGGATCTGAGCGACTTTGACAAAGGCCGAATTGTGATGTCTAAACAAATCCGAGCATCTCCAAAACGACAAATACTAACCACTGCATCTCTGGTATGCAGTGGTAAGTACCTACCAAAGCTGGTCCAAGGAAGGACAACCTGCGAACTGGCAAAAGGGTCATAGGCACACAAGGCTCACTGTTGTGCATAGGGAGGAAAGGCTAGCCTGTCTGGTCCAAACCCACAGAAGAGCTACTGTAGCACAAAGTGCTGAAAAACATAATGCTGGCTATGATAGAAAAATGTCAGAATACACAGTGCATTGCAGCTTGCTGCGTTTGTGGTTGCATAGTCGCATACACATCAGAGGGCCCATGCTGACCCATGTCCACCGCCCAAAGTGCCTACAATGCGCATATGAGCAACAGAACTGGAACATGAAGCAATGGAAAGAGGTGGCCTGATCTAATAAATCACATTTTCTAGTACATCATGTGGATGGCTGGGTGTGCGTATGTCGCTTACCTGGGGAAGAGATGGCACCAGGATGCACTATGGGAAGAAGGAAAGACGACAGAGACAGTATAATGTTCTGGGCAATGTTCTGCTGGGAATCCTTGGTTGCTCACATTCATGTGGATATTACCTTGACACATACCACCTACCTAAACATTGTGCAGACCAAGTGCACCCCTTCATCGCATTGCTATTCCATAGTGGCAGTGGCCTCTTTTAGCAGGATAATGTGCCCTGCCACACTGCAAGAATTGTTCAGGAATAGTTTTGGGAACATGACAAAGAACTCCAGGTGTTGATTTGGCCTCCAAATTCCCAAGATCTCCATCTGATCGAGCAGCTGTCGGATGTGCTAAAAAAAAGTCTGATCCATGGAGGCCCCAACTCGCAACGTACAGAATCTACTGCTAACCTCTCGGTCCTAGGCTGGGTACACACGGGTTGAATACACTACAAAAAAAACACGTGGCATATCCGACCTGGAACCCGCAGGAATTTCCGTCTGAAAAAAAATCGCACCACATTGTGGTGCGATTTTTTGAACAGAAATTCCACTATATAATTAAGCGCACATACTTAACCCCTCCCTCCTCTGATGTCCGTCCCAGCCTCCCTGGATGACATTTCAGGCCTTGTGTCACGTCAAGCTTTGATTGGCTGCAACGGTCACATGGGATGCTACGTCATCCCAGGAGGCCGGACTGCAGGAAGGAGGTAAGTATGGGTAAGTATGATTTTATGATTTTTTTCTTTCTTTCAGCGTTGTGATTTTTGGTACGTAACTGCTGCGATTACGCCGCAAAAGTCGCAATGCTTGGCTTTCTGTTGCGGGTTTTGCAACCCCATTGAATTCAATAGGGAAAATCCGCAATGGAAAATCAACAAAAAAGTAGCATAATATTACATGCTGCAGAATTAAATTCTGCAGTGCAGGTTGTTAATAACATTTATGTTGCATTATTTTTCCCGCAGCGTGGGCATGATATTTACTAAATCTCACCCACTTTGCCGCTACTGTAAACGCTGCGGAAATTCTCCACACAATTCCACTGCGGAAATTCTGCAGCGTTTACGCTACGTGGGAACCTGGCCTTAGATCTCATCACATATGCCAGATCAGAAGTCTTGTGTAGTCCATGTCTGGAAAAGTCAGAGCTGTTTTGGTAACACGAGTGGGATCTACACAATATTAGGCAGGTCGTTTTAATGTTATGCCTAAATGGCATTTATGTGCGAATAAAGGGCAATTTTGCTTGTATGTATATATATATATATATATATATATATATATATATATACATACATATATATATATATATATACATATCCAAAAAAGAGAACGTGAAGCAGCACTCAAATAAAGTGAATTTATTCATCCAATATGGAACCACAACGTTTCACCTCCTCTATGAAGGCATTTTCATAGAGGAGGTGAAACGTTGTGGTTCCATGTTGGATGAATAAATTCACTTTATTTGAGTGCTGCTTCACGTTATCTTTTTTGGATATCTAACACATAAGGAGAGGTCACTCCTTTATTTTTGAAGCTTTGCACCAGCCTAGTCAGGCATTTGTTCACAGTGCTGCTCCAATCCTCTGCTTTTTTCTATATAAATATATATATATATATATATATATATATATATATATATATATATATATATATATATATATATATATATAGTCCAGAAGTAGATGAACACAACACTCCGATGGTTCCAAAAAATCAGGCCATGTGCTCGTTACCTGGGGGTGAATCAATTCCCCAAAACACAATAGAGAGAAGCATAGAACACAGTAACGGCACCAGGACTTCAGGGTAGATGAAAGCAGGGTGGATTTATTCACCTCAACACAGCAAGGTTTCGGTTCAACAGGAACCTTTCTCAAGCCATCACAAACTAAGCAAAGTGTCAGGTATACATAGGAGGAGCATACATTAATCAACAATAAAGTAATCATATGTACAATTCCAATAAAACATATAGATATATACATGCCAATATTTCAAAAAACAGCCATAAAGTGCACATAATTCTTCCAATGTAAGGCATACGAAAGCAGTATAATATGCATATAAAGTGCAGTATTAATCTCAAAAAACAATGTAAATGAGGGCAATTTAGATAATTGGAAAGTGGCAGAGGCAAATTCTACTTTAATAGCGATAGACTTACTGTAAACCGTTAGGTCTGTGCAAAGATAAAGATGTACGCCTGTCATATTCGCGCGTATCCAATGCGCATGCTCCAAGATGGTGCCCACACCGGATATTAAATCCGGTGGAACGCATCGAGCAGCAAATCAAAACTGCGCATGCGCAGAGACGGAACTTGCGTTCCACCCTTACTGTGCATGCGTCAGCGGTGAAAAAGCGCACAGAGAAACGGAAAATCTTAAAAAGCATCATAATTATGACTGGATGCTATAATGGACTATACAATGCATCACCCAAAGAATTAAATGGGTTTTGCACCGCAGTGTCCACACATAGAAAAACTGAATGTAGGGAAAAATGGCAATGCTATCAATAGAGAGCTAACCCCCTTATAATAACATTACAAGAACCAATAACGTCACAACTCAATATAATGTGACTATAGTCACCATTAGGGTAGGTGGAGCTATTATGATATAGGGAATATTATCATCCCAAACAGGGATGAAAACAGGGATGAAACATTGCATTGCTATATTTTAAATTGACTATATTATTAGAACTCTGTTGATATATTTTCCAAATGGGACTTTATAGTCTCAGAAAAAAGGCCTCTGCTGCTTTCCAATATCTCTCAAATTGCTTAACATGCAATTGTGTATATAAAAAGTGTAAAAAAATGAAATGAAAAAACATATTAATATATAATATTTGTGAATATAAAAACAAACATAAAATATGTTTATTCAAAAAAAGGTTGAAATCACCGCCACGTCTCAGCTGAGGCACCGAATCAATGATTCTGAATCTCAAGCTATGCTTTTTCTCAACAAAGTGTCTCGACACTGGTAGGTCCTGTGTCTTGGTATTGATGTTTGATTTATGATTTCTCATCCTGAGACGCACTTCTGTAGTGGTCTCACCGACATAGTGAAGACCACATGGGCAGCTCAGCAGATAAATAACATAGGATGATTGACACGTAAACAAACCTTTGATATTTATTATCTGACCAGTTTGTGGGTGGTTAAAAACGCCACCCTTAACCATATTGTCACAGATGTTGCATCCTAGACATGGATAACAACCATGTTTCGGGGGGGCCAAAAACATCTGACTTTTCCGATTAGACCCAATATCGGCCTTGACCACACTGTTTTTAATTGTTTTGCCTTTCCTATAGGCCATCATAGGCCTCTCTTGAAATTCAGCAACCTTTGGAAAGGCTCTCTCCAATACCTTCCAATCTTTCCTCAGAATCCCACCAATCTGTGAGCTTAATGAGGAGAATGTGGAGATGAATGGTAACCGGACATTCTTGTTTTTGACTAACTGTCCACTAAGGAGGTCCTGTCTGTCCAGCAGTTCAACCTTCCATCTGTTAATATCCAAAACATGACCCCGATCAGAGAATTTTTTACACATTTGGTCGAGTCTTGAGGATCATTTATCCTCTTGACTCACCACTCTCTTGACTCTAATCAACTGGCTGTATGGCAGTGATTTCAACATCGTTCATGGATGTCCGCTAGTAAAGTGTAAAAGGTTGTTTCTGTCCGTTTTTTTGATCAATTTATTATCAAAAATTGAAATCCGAGTGTCCAAAAACTCAATAGAAACTGTGGAAAATGACATGGTAAATAGAATTGTGGAATACAAACCATTAAGAAATGTTACAAAGTCCTGCAATTGACTAGTTGAACCGGTCCAGATGAGGAAGACATCGTCTATGTATCGCCACCACCGCAGTACTTGACTGAAGTGGTGGGACACATAGACAAGGTCCTCCTCCATCCGCTGCATAAAAATGTTAGCATATGTGGGAGCCATATTAGACCCCATTGCCGTCCCTCTCTTCTGTAAATAGAATGTGTCTCCTACCAAAAAATAATTTGTCTCAAGAATAAATTCCAATAATGATCGAACAAACCCAATTTTGTCCTCAGAGAAGCCTGACTTCTCCAAATAGAAAAGTGAGGCATCAATGCCCTCCTGATGAGCAATTGAGGTATAAAGACTGCCCACATCAAGGGTAACCAGAACCGACTGGTCAGGGATCGTTAGATCCTGGATCCTGACCAGGAAGTCCGAGGTGTCCCTGATGTGGGAGTCCGCACCAATGGCAAACTGCGTAAGGATTTTGTCTAAAAACATAACTGCCGGGACAAACAAGGAATCAATCCCTGAGACAATGGGACGTCCAGGGGGCCGAGTGGAATTTTGGGCAGGAGATAGAGTACATGTGTCATGGGGAATTTCACCTGTAGAAATTCATATAGATTTCTGTCAATAATTTTTTTCTTAAATGCATTACTGATCAGGGTATCCAGCTTACGTAAATACGTGAACTTAGGGTCACCCGATAAGACAGCATAAACGTTAGTATCATTAAGTTGTCTTGTCATTTCTTGTAGATAAAGGGAGGTGTCCATAACGACTATCGCCCCTCCCTTATCTGCCGGTTTAATTGTTAAATCACTATTATCCATTAGTTCCTTGAGTGCCAAATTTTCTGCACGTGTCAGATTTCTATGATTAAATTGACTACTCTGCATTTTCCTCAAAGAATCTATCTGTTCTTTAACAAATAGAATATATGTTTCAACAGCATGAATATTCTGGGGAGGTTGGAATTTACTCTTATTATATAACCCATAATCTCTAAGATGGAACATCTCATTGGTTGAGGCTATAGAGGTATCATTCACAGATTTAGACTGTTCAGAAAAATACACATTGAGTCTCAATGACCTAAAAAAACATTCTAGATCTAAATTTAACCTAAACCAATCAATAGGATTATTTGGACAAAAAGACAGACCACGGTTAAGCACTTTGACCTGTGGGTCAGTTAACATGTATGACGAAATATTCACCACTAGGTCTGGAGGTTTTTCTTCCTGGTCTGATATTGCCGTATCCCCCGTGCTGAAGTCAACCTGCCTCTGGTTCTGTTGGAACTCATTCTTCCTCCTATGCTTCCTCCCGCCCCTGAGGGTTCGCTTTCTCCTGTGATAGTAGTCCATATTGTCCCCTAAAAATGGAACATTGTATTGGTCGTCAGAGAATTCTGAGTCCGTAACATATGGCTCAGCTCCCCTGTGTCTTCTTCTGGGTCCTCTTTCGATCCTCCTAGGACCCCTTGGGTCAGCATCTTCACCCTGCCAGCAATAGATTTTGCCTGTAGTGTAGTCATCCAGATCTCGCTGCCATTTCTGGCGCTTGGTCTTCTCAATGTCACCACGAAATTTCTGTAGATATAGGGTAACCTTTTCTCTCAGGGTTGACAAATCTTGTGTAGACATAATCTCTTTTAACTGAGCCTCCCTTTCGCTCAGACATATTTTAACCAGGTCAATCTCTTTTTGTAGGAACTCCAGGTTCAGTAGCAGGATATCCTGGGTATATTTATTTGAGATGGCCTCAAATCTCTCCTTAAATGCTACATTTGCAGGAAAGATATTAGGTTTCAAATGTGAGCGCATGCCGCATGGTATACGGAGACATCTGTAGTACTCACCGAGCGTTGACTGATGCAATTCACGGGAAATTAATCTCTTGGAGTCTGCCTCCCATTTTCTCCTCACATTTTCAACGGTGGGTACACTTAGGAAGGTAACATCTCCCGATAGACCCTGAAGGATACGGTTGGCGTTCTCTCTGGTATAAGTAAAACTTGAGGTGTAATCGCACCTACATCCAGCTCATCTTCAGTAGACATCATTAGTAGAGGGTGCACGTGTAGGATTCAACAAACACAGTCCAGAAGTAGATGAACACAGCACTCCAATGGTTCCAAAAAATCAGGCCATGTGCTCGTTACCTGGGGGTGAATCAATTCCCCAAAATATAATAGAGAGAAGCATAGAACACAGTAACGGCCCAGGACTTCAGTGTAGATGAAAGCAGGGTGGATTTATTCACCTCAACACAGCAACGTTTCGGTTCAACAGGAACCTTTCTCAAGCCATCACAAACTAAGCAAAGTGTCAGGTATAAATAGGAGGAGCATACATTAATCAACAATAAAGTAATCATATGTACAATTCCAATAAAACATATAGATATATACATGCCAATATTTCAAAAAAACAGCCATAAAGTGCACATATTTCTTCCAATGTAAGGCATACGAATAATCTAAAAAAACAATGTAAATGAGGGCAATTTAGATAGTTGGAAAGGGGCAGAGGCCAATTCTACTTTAATAGCGATAGACTTACTGTAAACCGTTAGGTCTGTGCAGAGATAAAGATGTACGCCTGTCATATATGCGCGTATCCACTGTGCATGCTCCAAGATGGCGCCCACACCGGATATTAAATCCGGTGGAATGCATCGAGCAGCAAATCACCACTGCGCATGCGCATGCGTTCCACCCTTACTGCGCATGCGCCAGCGGTGAAAAAGCACACAGAGAAACGGAAAATCTTAAAAAGCATCATAATTATGACTGGACAGTTTAAAGTTTTCCATTGGTGCGGACTCGCACATCAGGGACACCTCGGACTTCCTGGTCAGGATCCAGGATCTAACGATCCCTGGCCAGTCGGTTCTGGTTACCCTTGATGTGGGCAGTCTTTATACCTCAATTGCTCATCAGGAGGGCATTGATGCCTCACTTTTCTATTTGGAGAAGTCACGCTTCTCTGAGGACAAAATTGGGTTTGTTCGATCATTATTGGAATTTATTCTTGAGAAGAATTATTTTTTTGGTAGGAGACACATTCTATTTACAGAAGAGAGGGACGGCAATGGGGTCTAATATGGCCCCCACATATGCTAACATTTTTATGCGGCGGATGGAGGAGAGCCTTGTCTATGTGTCCCACCACTTCAGTCAAGTACTGCGGTGGTGGTGATACATAGACGATGTCTTCCTCATCTGGAACGGTTCAACTAGTCAATTGCAGGACTTTGTAACATTTCTTAACGGTTTGAATTCCACAATTCTATTTACCAAGTCATTTTCCACAGTTTCTATTGAGTTTTTGGACACTCGGATTTCAATTTTTGATAATAAATTGATCTCTGATCTGTTTTCCAAAAAAACGGACAGAAACAACCTTTTACACTTTACTAGCGGACATCCAAGAATGATGTTGAAATCACTGCCATACAGCCAGTTGATTAGAGTCAAGAGGGTGGTGAGTCAAGAGGATAAATCATCCTCAAGACTCGACCAAATGTGTAAAAAATTCTCTGATCGGGGTTATTCGAGTCATGTTTTGGATTTTAACAGACGGAAGGTTGAACTGCTGGACAGACAGGACCTCCTTAGTGGGCAGTTAGTCAAGAACAAGAATGTCCGGTTACCATTCATCTCCACTTTCTCCTCATTAAGCTCACAGATTGGTGGGATTCTGAGGAAAGATTGGAAGGTATTGGAGAGAGCCTTTCCAAAGGTTGCTGAATTTCAAGAGAGGCCTATGATGGCCTATAGGAAAGGCAACACAATTAAAAACAGTGTGGTCAAGGCCGATATAAGTCAGATGTTTTTGGTCCCCCCGAAACATGGTTGTTATCCATGTCTAGGATGCAACATCTGTGACAATATGGTTACGGGTGGCGTTTTTAACCACCCACAAACTGGTCAGATAATAAATATCAAAGGTTTGTTTACGTGTGAATCATCCTATGTTATTTATCTGCTGAGCTGCCCATGTGGTCTTCACTATGCCGGTGAGACCACTACAGAAGTGCGTCTCAGGATGAGAAATCATAAATAAAACATCAACACCAAGAGACAGGAACTACCAGTGTCGAGACACTTTGTTGAGAAAAAGCATAGCTTGTCACAGTGGAGATTCAGAATCATTGATTCGGTGCTTCAGCTGAAACGTGGCGGTGATAGAGGGTTGGCTCTCAAAAGAAAAGAGCCAGAGTGGATTTTTAAATTGGAAACTATGTCTCCTAAGGGGTTGAATATAGAATATAGTTGTTGCCCGCATATTTAAGACAGTGGTGGGTAACTTGTCCCCCTAAAAAGTATAGGGATATGATCGGTCGACGTCCTTGAAGGTATATTTTGTGTCTTTGATGTATAGTGAATCTGAGGTCTTATTTCGACCTTTTTTTGAATAGACATATTTTATGTTTGTTTTTATATTCACAAATATTATATATTAACATGTTTTTTTATTTCGTTTTTTCACACTTTTTAGATACACAATTGCATGTTAAGCAATTTGAGAGATATTGGAAAGCAGCAGAGGCCTTTTTTCTGAGACTATAAAGTCCCATTTGGAAAATATATCAACAGAGTTCTAATAATATAGTCAATTTAAAATATAGCGATGCTGTTAGGGATCTGCCAGGTACTACGTCTAGGTATACTCCTGGGATTAATCAATCTACACCTGAGGCCAGACCTGTTCGACTGACACCATCTCCCACCAACCAGGGTGGCAGGCTCAGGAGTGGGAGAGCCTATCGCGGCCTGGTCAGTCTGAGTTAGCTCCGCCCCCTGTCCTTTATTACCTGCTGTGTTCTCCTCCTCAGTGCTTGTAATTCTTTTGGATTCCTGGCCCCACTGCTGCTTGCTCCAGCCTGCTCCTGCCGTGCTTTTGCCTTGCTGTTGTTCTGCTTAACCCGCTTTGCTTTGCCTCCGGCTTGCTTCCTCCTCCGTGCTCACTTGGGTATACTCCACTTCATCCTGGTCCTGACAACTCATTCACCGCTCCGTTTCCTCGGCGTTCCGTGGGCTACTGCCCCTTCCCTTGCGTGTTCCCTGTTTGTTCTCCCGTGCACTTAGACAGCGTAGGGACCGCCGCCCAGTTGTACCCCGTCGCCTAGGGCGGGTCGTTGCAAGTAGGCAGGGACAGGGCGGTGGGTAGATTAGGGCTCACTTTCCCTTCCTCCTTCCTGCCTTTACATAATTACAAGCCCCTTACCTAGTCTACCATTTCCCCTACGCTGACGCTATCATGGACCCCCTTGAGACCCTGACCCAGCAGATGCAGGGCCTCTCCCTACAGGTCCAGGCCCTGGCCCAGAGGGTCAACCAGGGTGACGCTGCCGTAGTAGTTCCCCTCACCTCACCTCTAGAACCCGACCTCAAGTTACCTGACCGGTTCTCAGGGGACCGTAAGACGTTTCTCTCCTTCCGGGAGAGTTGCAGACTGTATTTCCGCCTTAAACCCCACTCCTCAGGTTCCGAGAACCAGCGGGTGGGTATCATCATATCCCGACTCCAGGAAGGGCCCCAAGAGTTGGCCTTCTCCTTGGCTCCTGACGCCCCTGAACTTTCCTCTGTTGATCGCTTTTTCTCTGCCCTCGGACTCATTTACTACGAGACTGACAGGACTGCTTTAGCCGAGAGTCAGCTGGTGACCTTACGTCAGGGTAGGAGACCGGTTGAGGAGTACTGTTCTGATTTTAGAAAGTGGTGCGTAGCTTCTCGGTGGAACGATCCGGCCCTAAGGTGCCAGTTTAGGTTAGGATTATCTGACGCCCTGAAGGATCTGCTGGTTAGCTACCCCTCTTCTGACTCCCTTGACCAGGTTATGGCCCTAGCAGTACGACTTGACCGACGTCTCAGGGAACGTCAGCTTGAACGCTTTAATGTGCTCCCCTCTGACTTTTCTGTGATCCCCCCCGAGGTCCCGTCTCCTCGCCCCTCCACGGAGGACTCGGAGGTACCTATGCAACTCGGGGCCTCCATGTCCCCTCGACAACGTAGGGAGTTTCGCAGAATGAATGGTCTCTGCTTCTACTGTGGGGACGACAAGCATCTTCTGAACACCTGTCCCAGGCGCAAGAATAAAAAGCCGGAAAACTTCCGCGCCTAAGTGATCATCGGGGAGGTCACTGGGGCGCACAGGTATTTCCCGTTAATGTGAAACGCAATAAAATTTTGCTTCCCTTTCAGGTCTCGTTTGCTGGCCGGTCTGCCACTGGCAGTGCCTTCATGGATTCTGGCTCATCTGCTAATATCATGTCTGTGGAATTTGCTATGTCTCTAAAAATGCCTTTTATTGATTTACCTTATCCTATCCCTGTAGTAGGTATTGACTCAACTCCCCTTGCTAATGGTTATTTTACTCAGCATACTCCTGTTTTTGAACTCCTGGTTGGCTCCATGCATTTGGAGCAGTGCTCTGTACTGGTGATGCAGGGATTATCATCTGATCTGGTATTAGGTCTTCCCTGGTTGCAGTTGCATAATCCCACGTTTGATTGGAATACTGGGGATCTCACCAAATGGGGTAGTGAATGTCTTATGTCATGTCTTTCTGTTAACTCTATTTCTCCCCGGGAGGAGGTAAACACGCTTCCTGAGTTTGTTCAGGACTTCGCCGATGTGTTTTCTAAGGAGGCCTCCGAGGTGTTGCCCCCCCATAGAGATTACGATTGCGCCATCGATTTGGTGCCTGGTGCCAAGCTTCCTAAGGGTAGGATATTTAATCTTTCATGTCCTGAACGTGAAGCTATGAGGGTGTATATCCAAGAATGCCTGGCCAAGGGTTTCATTCGCCCCTTGACTTCTCCTGTAGGTGCTGGCTTCTTCTTTGTGGGGAAGAAGGATGGTGGTCTTAGGCCGTGCATTGATTATCGTAACCTGAATAAGGTCACCGTAAGGAACCAGTACCCACTTCCTTTGATTCCGGATCTTTTTAATCAGGTTCAGGGAGCCCAATGGTTTTCTAAGTTCGATCTACGGGGGGCATATAACCTTATCCGCATCAAAGAGGGGGATGAGTGGAAAACTGCGTTCAACACACCCGAGGGTCATTTCGAATACCTGGTCATGCCATTTGGGTTGTGTAATGCCCCTGCTGTCTTCCAGAATTGTATTAATGAAATCCTGAGAGATTACCTGGGTAATTTTCTTGTTGTGTACCTTGATGACATACTGGTGTTTTCCAAGGACTGGTCCTCCCACGTGGAGCATGTCAGGAAGGTGCTCCAGGTCCTTCGGGAGAATAATCTGTTTGCTAAGACAGAAAAATGTGTCTTTGGGGTACAGGAGATACCATTTTTAGGGCAAATCCTCACTCCTCATTAATTCCGCATGGACCCTGCCAAGGTTCAGGCTGTGGCGGAATGGGTCCAACCTGCCTCCCTTAAGGCGTTACAGTGTTTTTTAGGGTTCGCCAACTATTACAGGAGATTTATTGCCAACTTCTCGGTCGTCGCTAAGCCTCTTACGGACCTTACTCGCAAGGGTGCTGATGTCCTCCATTGGCCCCCTGAGGCCGTCCATGCCTTTGAGACCCTCAAGAAGTGCTTTATCTCGGCCCCCGTGCTGATTCAGCCCAACCAAGAGGAGCCATTTATTGTGGAGGTTGACGCATCCGAGGTGGGAGTGGGGGCCGTCTTGTCCCAGGGTACCAGCTCCCTCACCCATCTCCGCCCCTGTGCTTACTTCTCCAGGAAGTTTTCGCCCACGGAGAGTAACTATGATATTGGCAACCGCGAACTTCTAGCCATTAAATGGGCTTTTGAAGAGTGGCGGCACTTCCTGGAGGGGGCCAGACACCAGGTAACGGTCCTTACGGATCACAAGAATCTGGTTTTCCTAGAATCGGCCCGGAGGCTTAATCCTAGACAAGCTCGGTGGGCACTATTCTTTACCAGATTTAATTTCTTGGTTACCTATAGGGCTGGGTCCAAGAATATTAAGGCTGATGCCCTGTCACGTAGTTTCATGGCCAATCCTCCTTCCGAGAAGGATCCTGCTTTTATTTTACCCCCTGGTATAATCGTTTCTGCCACGGATTCTGATTTAGCTTCTGATATCGCGGCTGATCAGGGTGCAGCTCCCGGGAACGTCCCTGGGGACAAACTGTTTGTTCCCCTGCAATACCGGCTAAGGGTACTCAGGGAAAACCATGACTCCGCTCTATCTGGTCATCCTGGCATCTTGGGCACCAAACACCTCATTACCAGAAACTATTGGTGGCCTGGGTTGCCTAAAGACGTTAGGGCTTACGTCGCCGCTTGTGAGGTTTGCGCTAGATCCAAAACCCCTAGGTCCCGACCTGCGGGCCTACTACGTTCCTTGCCCATTCCCCAGAGACCTTGGACCCATATCTCCATGGATTTTATCACCGATTTGCCTCCATCTCAGGGCAAGTCGGTGGTGTGGGTGGTAGTAGACCGCTTCAGCAAGATGTGCCACTTTGTGCCCCTTAAGAAGCTACCTAACGCCAAGACGTTAGCTTCTTTGTTTGTGAAACACATCCTGCATCTCCATGGGGCCCCAGTCAATATCGTTTCTGACAGAGGGGTACAATTTGTTTCCTTATTTTGGAGAGCCTTTTGTAAAAAGTTGGAGATTGATCTGTCCTTCTGCTCCGCCTTCCATCCCGAAACTAATGGCCAAACGGAGAGGACTAACCAGTCCCTGGAACAATATTTAAGGTGTTTCATCTCTGACTGTCAATTTGATTGGGTCTCATTCCTTCCCCTTGCTGAATTTTCCCTGAATAACCGGGTCAGTAACTCGTCAGGGGTCTCCCCGTTTTTCTGTAATTTCGGGTTTAACCCAAGGTTCTCCTCCGTTTCCCCTGGTTGTTCCAATAATCCTGAGGTAGAGGATGTTCATCGGGAACTGTGCACTGTCTGGGCCCAGGTGCAGAAGAACCTAGAGGCGTCCCAGAGCGCACAAAAGATTCAGGAGGATAGTAGACGTTCTGCTAACCCCCGGTTTGTCGTCGGGGATTTGGTCTGGTTGTCGTCCAGGAACTTGCGCCTTAAGGTCCCGTCCAGGAAGTTTGCTCCCCGATTTATTGGGCCTTATAAGATCATTGAAGTCCTCAACCCTGTATCCTTCCATCTGGAGCTGCCCCCATCCTTTCGCATACATGACGTCTTCCATGCCTCCCTCCTTAAACGCTGCTCCCCGTCCTGGTCCCCCTCGAGGAAACCTCCTGTTCCCGTTCTCACCCCTGAGGGGGTGGAATTCGAGGTGGCCAAGATTATGGACAGTAGGATGATCCAGGGCTCCCTCCAGTACCTGGTCCATTGGAGAGGGTACGGGCCGGAGGAGAGGACTTGGGTACCTGCCCGTGATGTTCACGCTGGGGTATTGATCAGGAGGTTCCACCTTCTCTTCCCTACTAAACCGGGTCCTCTTAGTAAGGGTCCGGTGGCCCCTCATAAAAGGGGGAGTACTGTTAGGAATCTGCCAGGTACTACATCTAGGTATACTCCTGGGATTAATCAATCCACACCTGAGGCCAGACCTGTTTGACTGACACCATCTCCCACCAACCAGGGTGGCAGGCTCAGGAGTGGGAGAGCCTATCGCGGCCTGGTCAGTCTGAGTTAGCTCCGCCCCCTGTCCTTTATTACCTGCTGTGTTCTCCTCCTCAGTGCTTGTAATTCTTTTGGATTCCTGGCCCCACTGCTGCTTGCTCCAGCCTGCTCCTGCCGTGCTTCTGCCTTGCTGCTGTTCTGCTTAACCCGTTTTGCTTTGCCTCCGGCTTGCTTCCTCCTCCGTGCTCACTTGGGTATACTCCACTTCATCCTGGTCCTGACAACTCATTCACCGCTCCGTTTCCTCGGCGTTCCGTGGGCTACTGCCCCTTCCCTTGCGTGTTCCCTGTTTGTTCTCCCGTGCAATTAGACAGCGTAGGGACCGCCGCCCAGTTGTACCCCGTCGCCTAGGGCGGGTCGTTGCAAGTAGGCAGGGACAGGGCGGTGGGTAGATTAGGGCTCACTTTCCCTTCCTCCTTCCTACCATTACAGATGCAATGTTTCAAGTATGTCTTTATGCTGATTGTATAGTTAAAATGAGATTTATATTGGTATCTCCTCCTTTGTGTCTTAAATAAATGTCCAATGTCATCTTTAATAAATGTGGGCTGTGTATCGATATTTAAACGCATGTCTCATATTTTGGAATATGCGTTTCTCTCCGTTATAGGTTTTTTTTTGGGGAACATTTGATATCCTTGTTTGGGATGATAATATTCCCTATATCATAATAGCTCCACCTACCCTAATGGTGACTATAGTCACATTATATTGAGTTATGACGTTATTGGTTCTTGTAATGTTATTATAAGGGGGTTAGCTCTCTATTGATAGCATTGCCATTTTTCCCTACATTCAGTTTTTCTATGTGTGGACACTGCGGTGCAAAACCCATTTAATTCTTTGGGTGATGCATTGTATAGTCCATTATAGCATTCAGTCATAATTATGATGCTTTTTAAGATTTTCAGTTTCTCTGTGCGCTTTTTCACCGCTGGTGCATGCGCAGTAAGGGTGGAACGCAAGTTCCGTCTCTGCGCATGCGCAGTGGTGATTTGCTTCTCGATGCGTTCCGCCGGATTTAATATCCGTTGTGGGCTCCATCTTGGAGCATGCGCATTGGATACGCGCGAATATGACAGGTGTACATCTTTATCTTTGCACAGACCTAACGGTTTACAGTAAGTCTATCGCTATTAAAGTAGAATTGGCCTCTGCCCCTTTCCAATTATCTAAATTGCCCTCATTTACATTGTTTTTTTAGATTAATACTGCACTTTATATGCATATTATACTGCTTTCATATGCCTTACATTGGAAGAAATATGTGCACTTTATGACTGTTTTTTGAAATATTGGCATGTATATATCTATATCTTTTATTGGAGTTGTACATATGATTACTTTATGTTGATTAATGTATGCTCCTCCTATTTATACCTGACACTTTGCTTAGTTTGTGATGGCTTGAGAAAGATTCCTGTTGAACCGAAACGTTGCTGTGTTGAGGTGAATAAATCCACCCTGCTTTCATCTACCCTGATATACAGGGTGGGCCATTTATATGGACACACCTAAATAAAATGGGAATGGTTGGTGATATTAACTTCCTGTTTGTGGCACATTAGTATATGGGAGGGGGGAAACTTTTCAAGCTGGGTGTTGACCATGGCGGCCATTTTGAAGTCGGCCATTTTGTATCCAACTTTAGTTTTTTCAATGGGAAGAGGGTCATGTGACCCATCAAACTTATCGAGAATTTCACAAGAAAAACAATGGTGTGCTTGGTTTTATCGTTACTTTATTCTTTCATGAGTTATTTACAAGCTTCTCTTTGTTTACAGCCATTAACATGTCGCAGAGGTTAACACGGGAGGAGCAGATAGAAATTGTGTTGATGTCTGGTGAACGCAGTACCCAGGTCATTGCAGCAGATTTCAATGCAAGACACCCTACGAGACCACCCATCTCCCATGCTACAGTTTGCAAACTGCTTGCCAAGTTTCGTGAAACTGGTTCAGTGTTGGATTTGCCCAAATGTGGACGCATGAAAACTGTCACTAATGAAGAAACATCAGTGGCTGTCCTAGCTTCATTCAGCAAGAGCCCACAGCGTAGCTCTCGCCGCATGTCACTGGAGAGTGGCATCAGTCGAACATCCCTTCGGCGGATATCAGCTACTCACAAATGGCACCCTTACAAACTCCAGCTGCTGCAGCATCTCAATGAGGATGACCCAGATCGGCGCACTGAATTTGCAGAATGGGCAAAACAAAAATTGGAACAGGACCCTCAGTTTACACAGAACATTTTGTTCAGTGATGAGGCAAACTTTTATGTGAATGGTTAAGTTAACAAACAAAACCACCGCTATTGGTCTGACACTAACCCACATTGGATAGATCCCTCCAAGACTGTTGGAACACAAAAATTGATGGTATGATGTGGTATATGGGGTACAAAGATAGTGGGGCCATTCTTCATCAATGGAAACCTCAAGGCCACGGGATATCTGAAATTGCTAGATGATGATGTGTTTCCCACTTTATGCACTGAAGCTTGCACGTTCCCTGAGTTTTTCCAGCAAGATGGTGCACCACCACATTATGGGTGTCAGGTCCGAGCATTCCTAGATGAACAGTTTCCTGGAAAGTGGATTGGTCGTCGTGGGCCAGTTGAATGTCCCCTAGGTCTCCCGATCTGACCCCCTTAGACTTTTATCTTTGGGGTCATCTGAAGGCAATTGTCTATGCTGTGAAGATACGAGATTTGCAGCAACTGAAAAAACTAAAGTTGGATACAAAATGGCCGACTTCAAAATGGCCGCCATGGTCAACACCCAGCTTGAAAAGTTTCCCCCCTCCCATATACTAATGTACCATAAACAGGAAGTTAATATCACCAACCATTCCCATTTTATTTAGGTGTATCCATATAAATGGCCCACCCTGTATATATATATATATATATATATATATATATATATATATATATATATATGTATATATATATATATATATATATATATATATATATATAAGCATAGAACACAGTAACGGCACCAGGACTTCAGGGTAGATGAAAGCAGGGTGGATTTATTCACACTGTAATTTGATGAGTGGAGAGGAGTGTCCTGCTTGGGAATTATACGCGGCCTGTCATTGTGAACTGCCCTGTGATTGTCAATCAGGTATCAGAGTTAGCAGAATGAAGGTCTGTTTTTATAGTGGTCGAGGTTATTTTTTCTTCATGCTTGTTTTTCACTCAAAAGGGAGTACTCACAGAAAACGCCTGCACTTCTCGTTTAGGGTATGTTCACACGGCCAAATTTCAGACGTATACGAGGCGTATTATGCCTCGTTTTACGTCTGAAAATATGGCTACAATACGTCGGCAAACATCTGCCCATTCATTTGAATGGGTTTGCCGACGTACTGTGCAGACGACCTGTTATTTACGCGTCGTCGTTTGACAGCTGTCAAACGACGACTCGTAAAAATACAGTCTCGTCAAAAGAAGTGCAGGACACTTCTTTCAGACGTTTTTGGAGCTGTTTTCTCATAGACTCCAATGAAAACAGCTCCAAAAACGAGTTGGTAAAAAAATGAGTTGGTAAAAATGCGAGTTGGTAAAAAACGTCTGAAAAGCAGGGTCTGTTTTCCCTTGAAAACAGCTCTGGATTTTCAGACGTTTTGGTTGACTACGTGTGAACATACCCTTACTTGAGAATTGATAGCTAGTTGATGCAGAGATTGCATTTATGATCCAGATTTTCAGCTTGCCTGTTTTACCTTGAAACTCTGCCTATGTTTCTGACTTTCAGCTTACGTTTACCATGATTCTATGCTTGTAAGTGTAGCTCACATGATTCCTAGGGTATGTTCACACGGCAAACCAAAAACAGCTGAAAATACGAAGCTGTTTTCAAGCGAAAACAGCCCTTGATTTTCAGCAGATTTTTAATCAAACTAGCGTTTATTGCTCTGTTTTAGGGTATGTTCACACGCCCTATATAATTCAGGCATTTTACGCCTCGAATTACGCCTGAAAAAACGGCTCCAAACCGTCTGCAAACATCTGCCCATTGAATTCAATGGGTCTTACGGTGTTCAGTGCAGACGAGGTGTATTTTTACACATCGCTTTCAAAAGACGTCGCGTAAAAAGTCGCCCACCTCAAAGAAGTGCATGTCACTTCTTGGGACGTAATTGAAGCCATCTTTCATTGACTCCATTGAAAAACAGCTCCAATTACGTCCGTAATGGACGCCGCGAAAAACGCGCGCACTTGTCAAAACGTCTGAAATTCAGGAGCTGTTTTCGCCTGAAAACAGCTCGTAATTTCAGACGTATTTGGCGTTGCCGTGTGAACATACCCTTATACGGCCGTTTTTGGAGCTGTTTTTCTATAGAGTCAATGAAAAACGGCGCCAAAATCGTCTGAAGAAGTGACATGCACTTTTTTTCATGGGGGGCGTCTTTCTACGCGCCGTTATTTGAAAATGAGGCGTAAAATAATGCCCTGTTGGAACAGAATGCCGTATTTCTCATTGAAATCAATGGGCAGATGTTTGTAGGCGTACTGCTTCTGATTTTCAGCCATTTTTGGGACGTTTACGGCCCGAAAACTGCTGAAAATAGCCCGTGTGAACATACCCTTATTCTCATCCCTTTCTGCCCCATTTGTCATACAGACAGGGTATTCTCAAGAACCAAACCTATAGTTGCCCTGTTACAAAGCCCAACCAATGCCTCTATGCCTCAGTTCAGCCAGAACATAACTCTGTTACACTGTGTTAAGGGCATAGCTAGGGGGAGCAGGCGTTGTATGTGCCCTGGGTGGTAGGGAGGGGGGCGCCGCAGAGCAGCGGACCGCTGCTGAAAGGTGCCCTGTATGTCAAACACCTACAGCAGCGATCAGCGTTAGGAAGAGCCAGGAGTTCATGCGATGGCGTTCTGACTGGAGTCTATTACAGGAAAAGTCCAGTCACCTGACCTCACGTCAGTGACATGAGGTCAGATGACTCAGAACAGGTGACTGGACTGGTCCACTGCCGGGCTGTCACCGACGCTAGTCAGAAGAAACTCCACCGCTCCACATGACTTCCTCGGCTCCTGACTTCCTCGGTAAGTCACGTCAGGCAGAGTGGAGAGTGGTAGCGGTAGGCTACCGCTATCCGCTCTGTTTAGTGTGGCGCTAAGTACAAGGGGGGGAGTGTGGCGCTAATTACAAGGGGGGGGGGAGTGTGGCTCTATCTACAAGGGGGGCTGTGTGTGCCACTATCTACAAGGGGGGCTATGTGGCACTATTTACAAGGGGAATGTGTGGTGCTAATTACAAGGGGGGCAGTGTGGCGCTATTTACAAGGTGGGGCAGTATGGCGTTATTTACAAGGGGGGGCTGTGTGGAGCAATTTACAAGGAGGGGCAGTGTGGCGCTACTTACAAGGGGGCAGTGTGGCGCTATTTACAAGAAGGGGCAGTGTGGCACTATTTACAAGGGGGATAGTGTGGCGCTATTTACAAGGGGGACAGTGTGGCACTATTTACAAGGGAGGCAGTGTGGCACTATAGACAAGGGGGCAGTGTAGCACTATGGACAAGGGGGGCTGTGTGGTGCTACATACAAGGGGGGACTGTGTGGCGCTACATACAAGGGGGGACTGTGTGGCACTATCTACAAGGAGGGCTGTGTAGCGCTAACTACAAGGGGGGCTGTGTGGCACTATCTACAAGGGGGGCTGTGTGGTGCTATCTACAAGGGGACTGTGTGGAGTTATTTACAAGTGGGTGTGCGTGGCGCTATTTACAAGGGCGATGTGTGTGGCACTATCTACAAGGGGGGTGTGTGACTTCCTCGGCTCCTGACTTCCTCGGTGAGTCACGTCAGGCAGAGCGGAGAGTGGTAGCGGTAGGCTACCGCTCTCCGCTCTGTTTAGTGTGGCGCTAAGTACAAGGGGGGGGGGAGTGTGGCGCTATTTACAAGGGGGGGGAGTGTGGCTCTATCTACAAGGGGGGCTGTGTGTGCCACTATCTACAAGGGGGGCTATGTGGCACTATTTACAAGGGGAATGTGTGGTGCTAATTACAAGGGGGGCAGTGTTGCGCTATTTACAAGGTGGGGCAGTATGGCGTTATTTACAAGGGGGGGCTGTGTGGAGCAATTTACAAGGAGGGGCAGTGTGGCGCTACTTACAAGGGGGCAGTGTGGTGCTATTTACAAGAGGGGGCAGTGTGGCACTATTTACAAGGGGGATAGTGTGGCGCTATTTACAAGGGGGACAGTGTGGCACTATTTACAAGGGAGGCAGTGTGGCACTATAGACAAGGGGGCAGTGTTGCACTATGGTCAAGGGGGGCTGTGTGGCGCTACATACAAGGGGGGACTGTGTGGCGCTACATACAAGGGGGGACTGTGTGGCACTATCTACAAGGAGGGCTGTGTGGCACTATCTACAAGGAGGGCTGTGTAGCGCTAACTACAAGGGGGCTGTGTGGCACTATCTACAAGGGGGGCTGTGTGGTGCTATCTACAAGGGGACTGTGTGGAGCTATTTACAAGTGGGTGTGCGTGGCGCTATTTACAAGGGCAATGTGTGTGGCACTATCTACAAGGGGGGTGTGTAGCACTATTTAAAAGGGGGCTGTGTGTGGTACTAGCTACAAGGGGGTGTGGGGTGCTATTTACAAGCGGGGCTGTGTGTGCCACTGAAAAAAATAAACACGAGTTCGCTAACCGCGTTTCCACTGCGTTAGTCCATACAATTTTCAAGACCACGGTATGAATGGTAAAGGTGCTCGGAGATATCCCAAGAGAAATCCTGAGTCGACAGCAGGTATACAAGGCAATGAAAGAAGAAAAATGGTATATCCAGCACTCTTGTAAAAAAATAGGTTTTATTTAGTAATTTTAAAAAACAAAAAAATTAAAATGATAATCCCGGGACCAGGCTTACGCGTTTCAAACCTTTATGGCTCTTAATCATAGCTGTGATTAAGAACCCTAGAGGTTTGAAACTCATAAGCGTGGTCCCGGGATTATCATTGTAATTGTTTTGTTTTTTTAAATGACCAAATAAAACCTATTTTTGTTACAAGAGTGCTTTATACACCATTTTTCTTCTTTCATTGCTGTGTGTGGCACTATCTACAAGGGGTATGTGTGTGGCGCTATTTACAAGGGGGTGATGTGTGTGCCGCTATCTACAAGGTAGAAAGAAGAGAGTATGCATGGTGCCAACGTAGTGCAGGTAAAACTGATAAACAGTATACAACGGTAGCTGAAAGTTATGCTCACCTATACGAGTTGTGCTTAGTCAGACACAACTCTGATGTGTTTATTTGTAAAGAGCCACTCGTAAGCTGCTGCCAAGGTCCGATCCAGTAATCAGTGATGTTATCGCCAGAAATCAGGAACAAAAAATTGTGGACAAAATATGGAGCAACAAAACGGCACTGCTAAACTGGAATGAGGATGACTGGAGTAATAAGACGTAATTTATTGTAAAGGGCTACGCGTTACGACATCGAACTGATGTCTTCATCAGGCCATCATGTAAACATCAGTTCGATGTCGTAACACGTAGCCCTGTACCATAATTTAACTCTTATTACTCCAGTCATCCTCATTCCAGTTTAGCAGCGCCGTTTTGTTGGTCCATATTTTGTCCAAATTTTTTTGTTCCTGCTATCTACAAGTGGGGCTGTGTGGTGCTATCTACAACAGGGGGCTGTGTGGCGTTATATACAAGAGGGAGGCTGTGTGGGCGCTATCTACAGGGGGCTGTGTGTGGCGCTATCTGCAAGGGGGCTGTGAGGCCTCTTTAATTTATTGCTATATATTGCTTGTAAAATGTAGAAATGGTTTTATGCTCGCGTTACATTAAAACAAAATTCTGAAAAAAAAATTACACCTCATTGATTAGAGAAAGCAAACATGGCGAGAGGGGAAGGAAATGTTGGGAAAGAAGTTTGGGGGGGCGCCAATCTTAATCTTTGCCCCGGGTGTAGGAGAACCTAGCTACGCCTCTGCACTGTGTCCTTCAGCCTCAAAGGGGAAAATCAGCCAAAAAGAAATCATCTGACATGTACATATCAGAAAATCATATTGATGCTGGTTGTGACCTCCACTAATTCCCAGAACAAATATTTCATTTATTTCTCTGAGGCAGCATTCTAAATAAAGCTTTGATCTACAAGACCTTTTCTTTAGAATATTGTGTCAGAGGTTTCGTGTGACGGAGTGCCTAAGGCGTTCAACCGTTTTATAGAGCACCACAGCTCAGTTGAGGTCTGAATTCACGGACTTCACAATTGTAATCTTTTAACATCTCAATTACATTCCAGAAGTTCACTTTTGGGCGCATTTCCCCTTTAAACACTTTTTCTTACGCTCAACACAAAAGCAGCATAGTCTAGTTATCTGTAATATCAATAGTAAGCCCAAACATCAATAAACCAGAAAGGGCACAACTTACTAATTTACAGGCCGTCTCAATTCTGCACCAATTTCTCTAATGTAAAGGTCATTGTACCAATTCAATAAAAATGTATTCTTCTGGTAGCCCTTAGAAAATTCCATGGTTTCTGATATTACCAAGATGAGTGTATGCACGATCACTTTATTAGCTCCATGAATCCGCTGATCTATAGGTCGATAGCAAAAGAGTCATCTCTGAAGAGATGGCTGTAAATGATACAGTACTCTGGTTAAAGTATTAGGAACTATTTAGGAAGTTTGAAAAGATCTTAATTAGGTCTGTTTTGTTTACTTGTTTTTGACTATGCCAACAATTAATAGAAATTGTGATAAACCAGACAACTCCATAAAGGAAATGTAATGACGGGGTAGGGAGACAGACATGTGAACCCTAATCTACCCGCCACTCAGTCCCTGCCTAATTGCAACGGCCCATCATAGGTGACGGCGTACAACTGGGCGACGGTCCCTACGCTCAATAAGTGCACGACAGACAAACAGACAAGGGTACACAGAAGCTAAGGGAAATGGGGCAGTTGCCCACGGCAACACAGTGAGCAACACGAGTAGTGAACGAGCCGAGTCAAACCAGGAGTGCACGAGGTACAAATCGCAGAGCAGGAGCATAGTCAGTAAAGCCAGGGTCAAAAACGAAGCAAGGTCAATAATCATAGCAGGAGCAGCAGAGCCAGGAAACAGAAAAGAATCACAGGCAAAGGAGGAGCAGGAAATGCAGGTATAAATAGACAGAGGGCGGGAGCTAGCTCCGTCTGGCCAGGCTGTGATAGGTTCTCCCACTCCTAAGCCTGCCACCCTGAGTGGTGGAAGAAGGAGTCAGTCTCACAGACATAGAAGCAGGTGCAGACTGATTACCTATGGGCGTATACACAGAAGCTGTGCCTGGCAGATCCTTTACAGGAAATCAATTTGAAGATAGTCAATTTTAAAAGATTATTATTAATGCCCCTTACATCTAGTTCACATAGCGTTTTTCTTGCACTAATTTTGATGCAGAATCCGCCCCAAATCTCCCTCTATTTATTTCAATGGAAGGTAGTGACGCTTTTCTTTCCAGGCAGTTTATGACCGCCCACAGACAAAAAAGTCATTCTGTCCTATCTTGGAGCGGATTTCACTTCTGAACCTCCATTAAAATAAATGTGTGGTGGAATAAAAGCGTTGTTAGTTTGGAGTGTTTTTTTACGCCATTTTTTTTTTTTACCAAAATCTGCCCACGTTTTTTTTCGTTGCAAAATGAAAAAAAAAGCCAAAGAAAAATTCATCAAAAAACCACCTCAGAAACCATGAGCATTTCAAAATCTGCCTCAAAATCCAGAAGGAAAGTCCACAACAGATTTTTTTCTGCCTGATGAAAAACTCTGTGTGAACTAGGCATTAGAATTTATCTAAGCAGCCTCTTGGTGAAGTGGAGAGATATGTGAAGTGTGAGGGTTTTGGTTTGTTTTATTGTCGGATGTATTGACTGATCACTGCCTGTTCGGGCACACTGGCCATCATTATGGAAGCAATATGGATGGTGATCACTGTGGGGAAAAAATGGTAGTACAGAATGTCTCACAGAAAACGACACTATACTCCAAGCTGAAATCTCCTTTATCTAAGTAAGAAGTGTCTCAGGGGTGAAATTTCAGGATAAAAGATCTCACTACGTTTATGCTCAGCATTTCATCACTGCTGACTAGTTTCAGATGGTCTATGACATTGCTAACTGATGGGTTTATTTGTGCTGCCCATAAGTATGGTATGTGGTTTACCTAGTAGGCTCATCAAAGAACATGACAGGTGGATTATTGACTAGTTCCAGAGCAATAGCCAAACGCTTTCGCTGACCTCCAGAAAGGCACAGTGTACGAGTTCCAGAGCATTCAAGGAGACCCAGTGCCGTCAAGATCTCATTCACCTGTAAATAGAACAAGTACCTAAATACATGACAAACTGAAGATAATAAAACAGGATAGACAGAACTTTCCAAAGGGGAAAGAAGAGATGAAGCTAATTGCACGTAGTCTTTCGGATGCATTAAAACAACACTCACCAGTTTTCTCTTCACATCCATCTTCTCATTTAGTTTCAAGTTGGCAGATACCTATGCAAACACAAATAAAAAGTCTATGAACGGGGCGTGGCCTGAACTCTGGTGGGGGAGGACGTGTTTCTAGAGCTCTGCTGGCGGCACGCATCATCCGCCTCCATCCCCTCTCCCGGAGCCCATCATTCACTTGGCAGCTGTACTGCTGCATTGACTCAGTTGTGGGCCACAATTTAAGACATTTCGGGCCCGGATCTGAGAGGACTGAATCCCCAGCCTAAATTTCAGGTGGAAGCCGGCCATCGGCTACTTCTCGCTGGTTCGAAACGGCGGAGGACCACAGTTTCTCTACCAGGGACCTACGTAAAGGCCCTCAATGTTGTCCAGACACCCTATTACAACTTAGGGCCAGGAAAGAGTGGAACCTCTGTGGAGAAGACGCTCCAGAAGACGCAGCCACCATTTTGTGCACAGAGGTGGTGACTTTAGAGTGACTTTAACAGCTTGCTGCCACTGACATTGTGGGTACGCTACGACCTCCCTGCTATTTCTCCTTATACTGCACAGATGTAATCTGGATATAATGAGGCACATGGAGGATTTTCCCGCTTCCCCATGCATATCATTCTCTAAAGTATGTTTGGCTGTGCAATGATCTGAGATAATTATCTGTTCTTACACCATTCTGCTACTCAGGGTACTCCCATAATGGCTCTCTCCAGACAACCCAAAATTATGGACAAGATGGACAAATCCACTGGTCCTGCAGCTTGGCCCTGGGCATCGCAGCCTTCTGAGGTCTCCGCCTCTCCTTCCACTCCTGTTGTCTCCCCTCCTGAACCGTCCATGTCGGATGTACTGAAGGCCATTACGTAGTCTCGTACAGTTCGAACTGAGAAAATTGATGCCCTTCAGATGGACTTTGGTCTTCTCAGGGCTGATGTGCATAAACTACGTGAAAGAGATACTTAGTCTGAGGCACGTATTTCTGACTCCACTGAGATCAAGGGTCGACTGTCTATGCAACAGACCACATGGCGAGCTAAAATTGATCCCAGGGTTATAGTTCCCCTCTGGCTAACTGGACCGCAACATATCATTTACAGGAAATTTGGTGGGCCCGTTATCCTCATTCTGTAGCTTACTCATGCCATTCACCCACTTATAGGTCATTTTCCTCAATTGACTTGGCATTTTGAAATGATGCCTCTTTACTATACGTGGTAGATGCACAATACCTCCATCTGGGAATCTCGGAATACTCTCCCCTTAGGGTCATTCTGGGATTCCCTGAAGTTGCCAAACGTAAGATCTGGAGATTGAGTCCTCTATGGCTCTCCTATACTGAAGTTGCAACCTCCTTAGAAGGAGAAATTACAGGTTTGCTGGAACACTAATTCAGGTTCGACAGATAGCAATCTGGTATGGGATGCCTTCAAAGCATATATTAGAAGTGTGGTTATATGGGTGATCTCGTCAGATAGAAGGGAACTAGCTAAACAACGTACAGTATTGAAGGCTAAATTGACTTTAGCAGAGGAGGAAGAGTCTAGGACTAGGAACTCCTCAGCCTTTACTACCTTCACAGCAAAGCAACATGAATATAACCTCTTATTAACCCCTTCCCGCATATGGGCTTTACTGTACATCCTTTTTAGTGGTGCCTTTCCGCAAATGGGCATACGGTAACATCCTGAGGATGAAGTGGGCATAGATGTGCTCGCTTCATCTTCATCGGGTGTCAACATCCCACTGCAACGGCTGCGATCACTGTTACCTCCGATCGCCACGTTTAACAATTTAAATGCCGCTGTCAATAGCGACAGTGGCATTTAAGTGATTGACATTTAAGGAAGGGTGCTCCCTCTGTACCCCATTGGCCACACCAAGAGCAATAGCAGGGTGCCGATGGTTGCTATGGCAACCAGGAAGCCTAGCAATAGCTTCCTGGTCGGCCTTGTACGGAAGCCATTTAGGTGCAGGACCTAATAGACTGACTGTCAGTTGAAGAATGACAGTTCGGGTATGTTCACACGCTTACTAAAAACACTTCTGAAAATACGGAGCTGTTTTCAAGGGAAAACAGCTCCTGATTTTCAGCCGTTTTCGCTGCATTTTTTACTGCCGTTTTGGAGCTGTTTTTCTGTAAAGTCAATGATAAACGGCTCAAGAAGTGACATGCACTTCTTTTTCGGGGCCAATTTTTTACTCGGCCGTTTTTGAAAAACGTCCGTGTAAAAAAACGGTCCGTCGTAACAGAACGCCATTTTTCCATTGAAATCAATCGGCAGATCTTTGTAGGCGTTCTGCTGCTGCTTTTTCGGCCATTTACGGCCCGAAAAACGGCCGAAAATAAGCCGTGTGAACATACCCTTAGGCTGGGTTCACACAACCTATTTTCGGACGTAAACTAGGCATTTTATGCCTCGATTTACGTCTGAAAATACGGCTCCAATACGTCGGCAAACATCTGCCCATTCATTTGAACGGGTTTGCCGACGTACTGTGCTGACGACCTGTCATTTTACGCGTCGCTGTCAAAAGACGAGGTGTAAAATGACTGCCTCGTCAAAGAAGTGCAGGACACTTCTTCGGACGTAATTTGAGCCGTTTTTCATTGAATTCAATGAAGAACAGCTCATAATTATGGCTGTAATTGACGCCTCGCAAAACGCGAGTACGAGCAATTACGTCTGAAATGCAGGAGCTGTTTTCTCCTGAAAACAGCTCTGTAATTTCAGACGTAATGGTTGTTACGTGTGCACATACCCTTGCAATACACTGCACTAAATAAGTAGTGCAGTGTATTGTACCGGGGATCAGAAGGTCAGGTCTTCAAGTCCCCTAGTAAGTGTAAAAAAAATAAATACGTAAAAATAAATGTTTTAGAAAAATAATTAAATAAACGTTTTATATAATAAAAACAAGAATTGCGATGGTTCCCTGATCAAGTCCTTTAGGAGTAGAAAAAAAATGAAACAAAAAACGATACATAATAGGTGTCGCCACATTCGTATTGGCCTCAACTATAAAAATATCATATTATTTATCCGGCACGGTGAACACTGTAAAAAAATAAAACGAAAAATAATGACAGAATTTCCTTTTTTGGTCACAATGTTTCCAAACAAAATGAAAAGTGATCAAATAGTCGCAAGATCCCCAAAATGGTGCCAATAAAAACTACAGTTTGTCACACAAAAAGCAAGACCTCACATCGCTCCATCAACAAAAAAATAAAAAAGTTATGACACTCAGAATATGGTGACACTAAAACATTATTTTATTTAGAAAAAAAAGTTTTTATTGTGTAAAAGTAGTAAAACATATAAAAACTATATAAATTTGGTATTGCCATAATCGAACTGCAGAATAAAGTAAACATCTTGCTACACTGCACGGTAAACGCTGTTAAAAATTATATAAAAAACAGTGGGAAAATATCTGTTTTTTGGTCTTCTCACCTCCCAAAAATCTGAAAAAAAACTGATCAAAAAAATCGCATGTACCCCAAAATAATACTAATAAAAACGACAGCTCATCCCATGAAAATCATACACTCACACAGCTTGTCAACGAAAAAATAAAAAGTTATGACTCTCGGAATGCAATGATGCAAAACTACGGCCCAGACTAATTTATATGTCCAGCAGTTCTTCACCTAAAATCCCATATCATCATTGGCTAGGCCCCAAAGGTGGACCCCGTAAATGCAGTGGAAACTATTAGATTTTCGGGGTCTTGTGCTACATATGAGGCTAATGAAGAAGTAAAAAAATTAGGCAATGATGGAGTGCAGATATTTTGTACAATACAATGGACACCCTGTATAAGTGCAACTCCTGCCCCCAAAAAACTGGCCTGTGCATAAAGGATTGGTTCAAATCGTATGACACTACCCATGGATAATTAATGTTATTATTTATATACCCCATTATTATATGCGGATATACTCAACCAAGATTACATATGCTCCCACATTATAAACTGAAACTCCAGTATAACCCCAAACAGAACTACTTTGCCTGGCTGTGTGCCCAAATGGCAGTTTATAAACATATATAGGGTATTACTTTACTCCGCTTATCAATTTATCGGGTGTGTGTCTCCAGTGGTACAAGCAGAGCACAACATATTGGGCACTGAGATAGCATATCTGTGGAAAAATGGCAATTTTCAATCTGCAATATCCATCGTCTACTAATTTCTGCTAATCGCGTTGGGTCAAAATGCTCACTACACCTCACGATAAATTCCTTAAAGGTGTTTCGTTTCCCAAATAGGGTCACTTCTCGGGGGTTTCCACTGTACTGGTACCTCAGCGCAATGCAACAAAAAACTATTTTGTAAAATCTTCCCACCAAAAACTAAATTGTGCTCTTTCCCTTTAGAGCATTGTCATGTGTCTTTACAACCACATATGGAGTATTTCCTTACTCAGGAGAAATTGTCTAACAAATTTTGGGGTGTCTTTTCTCCTGTATTTTTTGTGGAAATGAAAAATTACAAGCTAAAACTACATATTATTGTAAAAAAATATTTTTTCATTTTCAAGGCCCAATTCTAATAAAATCTATAAAACACTTAAGGGATCAAAGTGGTCACCATAACCCTACTTAATTCTCTGAGCGGTATAGTTTCCAAAATGGGATCACACCTGGGAAATTTCTATTGTACTGGTACTTCAGGGGCTCTGCAAATGTGACATGGCCCCCAGAAACCAATTCAGCAAAATCTGTGCTACAAAAGCCAAATGGCGCTCCTTCCCTTCTGAACCCAGCCGTGTGTCCAAACAGTAGTTTCCGACTACATATGGGTAATTGCTGTACTCAGTAGAAAATTCTCTACAAATATTGGGGTGCTTTTTTTCCTATAGTCCTTGTGAAAATATTTTTTTTTTAGCTAAAACGACATATTATTGGTAAAAAAAATGATTTTAACTTTTTACAGTCCAATATTAATAAATTCGCTGAAACACCTGTGGGGTCAAAATGTTCATTACACCTCAGTTGAACGCCTTAAGAAGTGTAGTTTCCTAATTGGGGTCACTTTTTGGCGGCTTCCACTCTACTGGTACATCAGGGGCTTTGCAAACGTGACATGGCATCAGAAATCCATTCCACCAAAATCTGTGCTCCAAAATCTAAAAGTTGCTCCTTCACTTCTGAGCGCTGTCGTGTATCCAAACTGCAGTTTATGACCACATATTGGGTATTGTCATGCTCATGAGTAATTGCTTAACAATCTTTGGGTGCGTTTTCTCCTGAATTCCATGTGGAAATGAAACATTTTGAGCTAAATATACATATTGGGGAATTTTTTTTTTTACATTTTCACAGTCCAATTCTAATAAATTCTATGAAAAACATGTAGGGTCATGTAGTTTCCAAAATGGGGTGTCTTTCGGGGTGTAGCTAATGTTTTTGGCATCTCAAGGCCTTTTCAAACATGAGATGGTGTCTGGAAAACACCCTAATAAAAAGGAGGCCCCAAAATCCACTAGGTGCTTCTTTTTTTGTGAGTCCTGTGTTTAAGTCCAGTAGCACACTAAGGCCACACGTAATATATTTTTGAAAACTGCAGAATATTCGTAATAAATATTGAGTTATGTTTTTCTGTTAACATTTGCTGTGTTACTCAAATAAATGGATTAAATTGAAAATCTGCCAGAAAAAAATGAAATTTGTAAATTTTACCTCCAATTTGATTTAATTTCTGTGAAACACCTATTAACCGCTTCCCGACCGCCCACTGTATATTCACGTCGGTATTTGCTGGGCTCTGTGCAGTGCCGCCGTGAATTCACGGTGGGTGTTAAAAGCGCGATCCGGGTGTCTCAGAGTAGCGCTGACACCCGGATCGCGCTGTTATCACCTGCCTCTGGTCCCGGAGATATGATCGGGACCTGATTAGTTCAGGTCCTGGTCATGTGATCGCAGGGAAAGTGTGTTGTAGCAACGAACTGGAAAGTTTGTTGCTATAACAAACTGGAAAGTTTGTTGCTACAACAAACTTTCCCGGGGACCGATTGCTGGTGCTGCAGTCGGTTACAATGCAGAACCGGGGGCCATATAACGGCCCCCGGGTCTGCCATGCACAGCAGCCTATGAGAACCAGCCGGATTCTGGTTCTCATAAGCTTCCTGTCAGTGTGACTCTCATTGTCACACTGACAGTTTATAATACGTTACACTACCTAGGTAGTGTAATGTATTATAGCAGCGATCAGTGCTGCCAGGCTTCAAGTAAAACAAGTAAAAAGTAAAAAATAAAGTCATAAAAAAGTTTTATAAAAGTGTAAAAACAAGTTATAAAAGTTACAAAAAAAAGAATGCTTTTTTTCCTATAATAAGTCTTTTATTATAGGAAAAAAATGAGTAAAAAATAGTGTAGTACCGTGTTAGCCAGAGACAATATGAAATGTTAAATACTTTTGTGTCAAAAAAGACAAAAGTATAATAGGTATGATACCTTTATTGGCTAACCATAAAAGTTCTATATGCAAGCTTTCAGAGCGCAGAGGCTCCTTCTTCAGGCAGTTTACAAATGAATGACTTAGAAAAAAGCACAACATTTAGATGTTACACAAAGACAATTAGTACATGAGGTGATACATCATTAAGATAAGCCGGGGCAATAAAACTGAGGTTATAGGGGTGATGACTTAGGAGTTAAGGCATCTGGAGTCAGTCTGATGGGGGACTTGACAGTGTGTCCATGTAGTGGCTCATAAATCCTGGTGTTAGATTGAGGCCTTGTGTCAATGACTGGAATTTTATCATCATCTTGAATTCCCAAATTTTTCTTTCTCTGTTGTTTTTAAAATGACCCTTCAGAATGAGTACCTTTAAATCTGCCAAACTGTGATCAGGTCCAGAGAAATGTTTTCCCACGGGTGTATCCACCTCCTGTTTTATTGTATGTCTGTGAAGATTCATCCTGGTTTGTAGTTTTTGTATTGTTTCTCCAATGTAGATTCCTTTATTGATGCACCTTGTACACAGGATCATGTAAACTACATTGGAGGATGTACAGGAGAACGAGCCAGTGATTTTATAGTCCTGCTGTGTGTTTGGTATCTGGATGGTGTTTGATGACCAGAAGTTGGTACAGGTCTTACATTTTCTACTGTTGCAAGGAAAAGTGCCAGTCTCTGATGGTGGTGAGAGGGCACTTCTGACCAGGAGATTCCTTAGGTTTGGTGGTTGTTTGTAGGCAAGGAGTGGTAAATCTGGGAATATTTCCTTCAGTTTATTGTCTTTGTTAAATATAGGTTGGAGATCAGCAGCAATTTTCCTCAAGATGTTCATTTGTGGGTTGTATATGACCACTAGGGGAACCCTGCTCTTGTCTTCCTTCTTTTTGTACTCCAGAAGATTGCTCCTTGGAATTCTTGTTGCTCTGTAGATCTGATCATCTATAATCCTTGGATGGTATCCCTGTTGTAAGAATGTATTCCTCAGTGATATCAGGTGTTGTTTTGTGTCTTCACAGTCTGAACAGATCCGTATGTATCGCAGAGCCTGGCTGTAGATGATGGATTTCTTTATGTGTCTCGGATGGAAGCTGTTCCATCTCAGATATGCTGGACGGCCTGTAGGTTTATGGTAGATTGTTGTTTGTATGGTATTGTCTCTCATGTATATGGTCATGTCCAGAAAATGTATTTGAGATGTAGAGTAGTTGAGAGTGAGTTTGATGGTAGGATGGAACTTGTTGAAGTTTTTATGGAAAGAAAGCAGTTCATGTTCAGAGCCTGTCCAGATTATCAGCAGGTCATCAATGTACCGGAAATATGCTAGAGGTTTAGTTTGGCCATGAACAGGTTAGCGTATTGTGGTGACATTTTGCTACCCATAGCGCTTCCCATACATTGCAGATATATGTCTTTATCAAATAAAAAATAATTGTGATGGAGTACGAACCTGATGAGTTGTAGGGCTGGCTCTGTCGCTAGATTGTTCTTTTGAAGAAAGTGTTGGCATGCGGCTATGCCATCCTCATGGGGGATGTTAGAATATAAAGATTCCACATCCATAGTTGCCAATATTGTTCCCTCTGGTAGTGGACCTAGGGCTGAGAGTTTGCAGAGGACGTCTGTGGTGTCCTGGACATAACTGGGTGTGCACCTCACCAAGGGCTTTAGAAGATTTTCCACCCAGCCAGAAATATTCTCAGTTAAAGTCCCAACACCTGAAATGATTGGTCTCCCTGGATTGCCTTCTTTATGTATTTTAGGTAACATGTAGAATGTTCCCATTCTGGGATTGTCCGGTATAAGGTCCAATCATTTCAGGTGTTGGGACTTTAACTGAGAATATTTCTGGCTGGGTGGAAAATCTTCTAAAGCCCTTGGTGAGGTGCACACCCAGTTATGTCCAGGACACCACAGACGTCTTCTGCAAACTCTCAGCCCTAGGTCCACTACCAGAGGGAACAATATTGGCAACTATGGATGTGGAATCTTTATATTCTAACATCCCCCATGAGGATGGCATAGCCGCATGCCAACACTTTCTTCAAAAGAACAATCTAGCGACAGAGCCAGCCCTACAACTCATCAGGTTCGTACTCCATCACAATTATTTTTTATTTGACAAAGACATATATCTGCAATGTATGGGAAGCGCTATGGGTAGCAAAATGTCACCACAATACGCTAACCTGTTCATGGCCAAACTAAACCTCTAGCATATTTCCGGTACATTGATGACCTGCTGATAATCTGGACAGGCTCTGAACATGAACTGCTTTCTTTCCATAAAAACTTCAACAAGTTCCATCCTACCATCAAACTCACTCTCAACTACTCTACATCTCAAATACATTTTCTGGACATGACCATATACATGAGAGACAATACCATACAAACAACAATCTACCATAAACCTACAGGCCGTCCAGCATATCTGAGATGGAACAGCTTCCATCCGAGACACATAAAGAAATCCATCATCTACAGCCAGGCTCTGCGATACATACGGATCTGTTCAGACTGTGAAGACACAAAACAACACCTGATATCACTGAGGAATACATTCTTACAACAGGGATACCATCCAAGGATTATAGATGATCAGATCTACAGAGCAACAAGAATTCCAAGGAGCAATCTTCTGGAGTACAAAAAGAAGGAAGACAAGAGCAGGGTTCCCCTAGTGGTCATATACAACCCACAAATGAACATCTTGAGGAAAATTGCTGCTGATCTCCAACCTATATTTAACAAAGACAATAAACTGAAGGAAATATTCCCAGATTTACCACTCCTTGCCTACAAACAACCACCAAACCTAAGGAATCTCCTGGTCAGAAGTGCCCTCTCACCACCATCAGAGACTGGCACTTTTCCTTGCAACAGTAGAAAATGTAAGACCTGTACCAACTTCTGGTCATCAAACACCATCCAGATACCAAACACACAGCAGGACTATAAAATCACTGGCTCGTTCTCCTGTACATCCTCCAATGTAGTTTACATGATCCTGTGTACAAGGTGCATCAATAAAGGAATCTACATTGGAGAAACAATACAAAAACTACAAACCAGGATGAATCTTCACAGACATACAATAAAACAGGAGGTGGATACACCCGTGGGAAAACATTTCTCTGGACCTGATCACAGTTTGGCAGATTTAAAGGTACTCATTCTGAAGGGTCATTTTAAAAACAACAGAGAAAGAAAAATTTGGGAATTCAAGATGATGATAAAATTCCAGTCATTGACACAAGGCCTCAATCTAACACCAGGATTTATGAGCCACTACATGGACACACTGTCAAGTCCCCCATCAGACTGACTCCAGATGCCTTAACTCCTAAGTCATCACCCCTATAACCTCAGTTTTATTGCCCCGGCTTATCTTAATGATGTATCACCTCATGTACTAATTGTCTTTGTGTAACATCTAAATGTTGTGCTTTTTTCTAAGTCATTCATTTGTAAACTGCCTGAAGAAGGAGCCTCTGCACTCTGAAAGCTTGCATATAGAACTTTTATGGTTAGCCAATAAAGGTATCATACCTATTATACTTTTGTCTTTTTTGACACAAAAGTATTTAACATTTCATATAGGAAAAAAATGAAAATGTTAAAAAAAGTACACATATTTGGTATCACCGCGTTCGTAACGACCCAAACTATAAAACTATAATATTATTTTTCCCGCACGGTGAACACCGCAAAAAAAATTATTTAAAAAGTCAGAATCACTTTTTTTTGGTCATCGAACCCTCCCAAAATATAGAATAAAAAGTGATCAAAAAGTCGCATGTACCCCAAAATAGTACCAATAAAGACTACAACCCGTCCCGCAAAAAACAAGCCCTTACACCGCTTTTTTGACGGAAAAATAAAAACGTTATGGCTCTCAGAATATGGGGACACAGAAAATACATAATTTTATCAAAGTGATTTTATTGCGCAATCGCCACAAAACATAAAAAACCTATATACATATGGTATCGCTGTAATCGTACCGACCCGCAGAATAAAGTAAAATGTCATTTATACCGCACGGTGAATACTATAAAAAAAAAATACAAAAAACACTGTCAGAATTTATGTTTCTTTGTCACTTTGCTTCCCAAAAAATCTAATAAAAAGTGATTAAAAAAAATCACATGTACCCTAAAATGGTACCAATGAAAAGTACAGATTGTCCCGCAACAAATAAGCCCTCACACAGCTCCGTTGTAGAAAAAATAAAAAAGTTCTGGCTCTCAGAATATGGCGATGCAAAATGTGCAGAGTGTTCCAAAAGCGGATAAGATCGGGCGCCATTTATCAGTGCGACACTGGCCACATAGCTATGAATTATTATTTATGTACCCCATTATTATACCCTCTTATTATGCCCTGATGTACTCCGCACAGGTTACATATGCCCCCACATCATAAACTGAAATACCAGCAAAACCCCAAACAGAACAGTTACCAAGCAAAATCTGCGCTCCAAAAGCCAAATGGCGTTCCCTCCCTTCTGAGCCCCACAGCGTGCCCAAACACCAGCTTACGTCCACATATATGACATTTTATATCCGGGAGAACCCGCTCAACATTGTATGAGGTATTTGTCTTCAGTGGCACAAACTGGGCACAATATATTGTACATTAAAATGGCACATCAGTGTAAAATTTTAATTTTCACTTTGCACCATCCGCTGCGCATTAACGCCTTGGCGCACCACGACTTAATAGCATGTCGTGGTGCGAGGGGTTATTTATGGAGCGGGCTCATGCGCTGTGCACGCTCCATATTCTGCAGGTGTCCGCTGTGTATTACAGCTGACACCCGGGACTAACGGCCAGGAACAGTGATCGCGCTGTTACAGGAGCCTGTAAAATGACATTATACTGCAATACATTAGTATTGCAGTGTATTGTACCAGCAACCTAATGATCGCTCGTTCCAGTCCCCTAAAGGGACTTTTGGGAGGTTTCCACTGTTTTGGTACCTCAGGGGCTTTGCATATGCGACATGACACCCGAAAACCATTCCAGCTAAATTTGAGCTCCAAAAGCCAAATATTGTTCCTTCCCTCCTGAGTCCAAACAGCAGTTTATTACCACATATGGCGTATTGCTGTAATCAGGACAAATTGCTTTACAAATTTTGGGGTCATTTTTCTCCTTTATTCATTGTAAAAATTAAACATTTCTATGTTTTTTCAGAAAAAAGTAGATTTTCATTTTCACGGCCTAATTCCACTAAATTCAGCAAAAAAACTGTGGGGTCAAAATGTTAACTATACCCCTAGAACAATTCCTTGAGGGATGTAGTCTTCAAAATGGGGTCAGTTTTGGGGGGATTCCACGGTTTTGCTTACTCCAGGGCGTTGCAAACGCGACATGGAACTGAAAACCAATCCAGCAAAATCTGCGCTTCAAAATCCAAATGGCGCTCCTTCACTTCTGAGCTCTGCCGTGGGTCCAAACAGCAGTTTAGTAACACATATGGGGTATTGGCGTAATCGGGAGAAGTAGCTTTACAAGTTCTGGGGTGCTTTTTAATCTTTATTCCTTGCAAATATAATTTTTTTAAATATTTTTTCAGAAAAAAAATAGATTTTCACTTTCACAGACAAACTCCAATAAATATAGCAAAATACCTGTGGGGTCAAGATGCTAACTATACCCCTAGATAAATTCCTTGAGGGGTGCAGTTTCCAAAACCGTCTCACTTTTGGGGGATTTCCACTGTTTTGGCACCACAAGACCTCTTCAAACCTGACATGGTGCCTAAAATATATTCTAAAAAAAGGAGGCCCCAAAATCCACTAGGTGCTCCTTTGCTTCTGAGGCCGGTATTTCAGTCCATTATCACACTAGAGCCACATGTGGGATATTTCTAAAAACTGCAGAATCTGGGCAATAAATATTGAGTTGCATTTCTCGGGTAAAAGCTTCTGTGTTACAGAAAAAAATGTATTACAAATTAATTTCAGCAAAAAAAAAAAAATTTGTAAATTTCACCTCTACTTTGCTTTAATTCCTGTGAAGCGCCTAATGGGTTAAGAAACTTTCTGAATGCTATTTTGAATACTTTGAGGGGTGCAGCTTTTAATATGGGGTGATTTATGGGGTCTATCTAGTACATAAGGCCCTCAAAGCCACTTCAGAACTGAACTGGTCCCTGTAAAAATGGCCTTTTGACATTTTCTTGAAAATGTGAGAAATTGCTGCTAAAGTTCTAAACGTTGTAACGTCCTAGAAAAATTAAATAATGTTCAAAAAACTATGCAAATATAAAGTAGACATATGGAATATCTAAAATAGTAACTATTTTGTGTGGTATTGCTATCTGTTTTACAAGCAGATACATTTAAAATGAGAAAAGTCATAATTTTTGCAAATTTTCTCTAAATTTTGGTGTTTTTCACAAATAAGCAATGAATTTATTGACCAAATTTTTCCACTAACATAAAGTACAATATGTCACGAGAAAACAATCTCAGAATCGCTTGGATAGGCAAAAGCATTCCGGAGTTATTACCACATAAAGAGACACATGTCAGATTTGAGAAAATGGGGCTGGTCATGAAGGTCAAAATGAGCTCGGTCTTGAAAGGGTTAAACAAAACTTCCTAAATTCTGTTACGAATACGTTCAATGGCGCAATTTTTAAAATGGGGTAACTTATGAGGGGTTTATAATATATAGACCCCCTCAAAGCCACTTCAAAGCTGAAGTGGTGCCTAAAAGAACATGTTTTGCAAATTTTGTTGAATATTTGAAAAACTGCTCGTAAACGTATAAAACTTATAACGTCCTGAAAAAAAAAAAATGATGCCTACATAAAGAAGACATACAGTAAACCTTATTTATTTACTAATTTGTGTGGTACCATTATCCATTTTAGAAGTAGAGGATTTCAAATTTCGGAAAACTAATTTTTCAACATTTTCTTAACATTTTTTATATCTTTTTTTATAAATATAGAGTTAACATATTGATCAAAATTTGCCACTAACATAAATAACAATGTGTTACAAAAAACAGTCTCAGATTCACTTGGATAAGTAAAACCATTTCAGAGTTCTTACCACATAAAGTGACACGTTAGATTTAAATGCGAAAAATGAGCTTAGTCCTGAAGCGGTTAACTGAGCTCACCGGGAAGAAAACGTAACCCCTTCAGGACCCAGCCTGTTTTGGCTTTCAGGACACAGCCAATTTTTTCAAATCTAACATGTGTTACTTTATGTGGTAATAACGTTGGAATGCTTTTACCTATCCAAGCGATTCTGAGAATGATTTCTCGTGACATGTTGTACTTTATGTTAGTGAAAAAATTTGTTCGACAATTTTGGTATTTATTTCTGAAAAACACCAAAATTTAGAAAAAGTTTGCAAAAATTTGCAGTTTTCTCAATTTAAACGTATCTGTAAAGGATCTGCCAGACACAGCTTCTGTGTCGACGCCCGTGGGTAATCAGTCTCCACCTGCTCCTAGGTCTGAGAGAGTGGCACGATCTTCTGCCAGTCGGGCTGGGGGGCTGAGGAGTGGGAGGGCCTATCACAGCCTGGCCAGACGGAGCTAGGTCCCGCCCTCTGTCTATTTATACCTGCATTTCCTGCTCCTCCTTTGCCTGTGATTCTGTCTGTGTCCTGGCTCTGCTGCTGCTTCTTGAACATTTTGTCCTCTGCTTCATTTTGACCCTGGCTTTACTGACAATTCTCCTGCTCTGCGTTAGGTACCTCGTACACTCCTGGTTTGACTCGGCTCGTTCACTACTCTCGTTGCTCACGGTGCTACCGTGGGCAACTGCCCCATTTCCCTAACTTCTGTTTACCCTTGTCTGTTTGTCTGTCGTGCACTTATTGAGCGTAGGGACCGTCGCCCAGTTGTACGCCGTCGCATAGGACGGGCTGTTGCAAGTAGGCAGGGACTGAGTGGCGGGTAGATTAGGGCTCACCTGTCTGTCTCCCTACCCCGTCATTACAGTATCTGCTTGTAAAACAGATAGTAATACCACACAAAATAGTTACTAGTTTACATTTCCCATATGTCTACTTTATGTTTGCATCACTTTTTGAATGTCCTTTTATTTTTCTAGGATGTTACAAGGCATAGAACTTTAGCAGCAATTTCTCATATTTTAAAGGAAGTTTCAAAAGGCCATTTTTTCAGGGACCAGTTCAGTTCTGAAGTGGCTTTGAGGGCCTTATATATTAGAAAATCACCAGAAGTCACCCAATTTTTAAAACTGCACCCCTCAAGCTATTCAAATCAGCATTCACAAAGTGTTTTAACCCTTTAGGCGTTTTACAGGAATTAAAGCAAATTAGAGGGGAAATTTACAAATTAAACCAAAAAAGGAGATCTTGATATCATGCAATTATATTCGTCAAAATAAAATTTTATTAAATAAATTTACAAGTTGTTACACATCAGTACAAGAATACAAAAATAACCCCCCTCCCAAGTATATACTATAGACATTTAAAATATATTAAAAGAAAGCCAGGTGACTCCCAATAAGATAACATGAGTCATGAGTAGTAATCACTCCTCAAAAAATAAGTATACCCCTCAGGTGAAAATCAAACTAGAAACCATGTGTGTTGCTGTATACACAGAGTATCAAACACGATCTATTAGAACAAATGGAATATAAGATCTGTAAAATAGTGTGACCATGCTAGTGATCCTTTTTCAAAACGGTGTAAGTAAAAAAGGATAACAGTACAATTGGTAACACACACGGATTTAAAGTTACTAGTGGTGATAATTCAGCATACCTGAGGAGGACATGATGAGAGTGTGAAATGGCACCTGGACACCGAGCACCTCGATGCGCGTTTCGCAACCTTCGTCAGGAGGTGCCATGCGGCCGCTGACATCCATGCGTGCACGCTTCCGTGTTGTATAGCAGAATATCTGCTAAAGTTTGAATATCGCTGGCACCATAGCCAGTATGACCAAGTTACAGACCCCTGATGAAATATATGTATAGAAGCGCGTAGGGTCAGGTTAGTGAGGGATCATAGTGTAGGTGACAGCGGCACTGTTGTTCACCCTAGCACCAGGGGATTTAGGAGCGGTAACTGCAGGCTCTGGTGTGTTTTAGGGTCTAATCCACTGTTACACCAATGTTGAAACGCTGATCCCATATTTGTATCTTTCAAGTATACTCAGTTAGAGAGGGTTCACAAATGAACCAGTAATTGGAGTATTTGTTTAATACATTTTTAATGCACACGGTGGGGCTTCTTCACAGGGGTGATTGTACCCCTGTTTTTAGAGAGTTATGAAATAAAATGTATACGTTTTACTCATTTATCACTTCAGTGAATTACAATTTCTTATACCTTGTGGGAGCACAAGCAAATATATCGTAGAATACAGTGAATTACCTAGTGTGGTAATGGACTGAAACAGGCTTCAGAAGCAAAGGAGCACCCAGTGGATTTTGGGCCTCCTTTTTTTAGAATATATTTTAGGCACCTTGTCAGGTTTGAAGAGGTCTTGTGGTGCCAAAACAGTGGAAACAACCCAAAAGCCACCCCATTTTGGAAACTACACCCCTCAAGGAATTTATCTAGGGGTATAGTTAACATTTTGACCACACAGGTTTTTCACAAAATGTATTAGAATTAGTCTGTAAAAATGAAAATCTACTTTTTTTCTGAAAAAAACATAGAAATATTTACAAGGAATAATAAAGAAAATGCACCCCAACATTTGTAAAGCAATGTCTCCCGATTAGGACAATATCCCATATGTGGTAATAAACTGCTGATTGGGCCCACAGCAGGGCTCAGAAGGGAAGGAGCGCCATTTGGATTTTGGAGCACGGATTTTGCTGGATTCGTTTTCGGTGCTATGTCGCGTTTGCAACACCCTGGAGGACCAAAACAGGGGAAACCCCCAAAAAGTGACCCCATTTTGGAAACTACACCTCTCAACAAATTTGTCTAGGGGCATAGTGAGCATTTTGACCACACAGGTTTTTCGCTAAATATTTTGGAATTAGTCTGTAAAAATGAAAATCTACTTTTTTTCTGAAAAAACATAGACATTTTTAATATTTACAAGGAATAATGAAGAAAATGCACCCGAACATTTGTAAAGCAAGGTCTCCTGATTTCAGCAATATCCCATATGTGGTAATAAACTGCTGATTGGACCCACAGCAGGGCGCAGAAGGGAAGGAGCGCCATTTGGATTTTAGAGCACAGATGATGCTGGATTGGTTTTAGGTGCAAGGTCGCGTTTGCAATGCCCTGGAGGGACCAAAACAGGAGGAAACTCCCCAAAAGTGACCCTATTTTGGAACTGCACCTCTCAAGGAATTTATCTAGGGGTATAGTCAGCATTTTGACCACACAGATGGTGTGAATATTGCAATTTCCCACTGATATGCCATTTTAGTGCATAATATGTTGTGCCCAGTTTGTGCCACTGAAGACAAATACCTCATAAAGCGTTAAGCGGGTTCTCTCGGGTATGGCGATGCCATATATGTGGGCGCAAACTGCTGTTTGGGCATGCTGCAGGGCTCAGAAGGGAGGGACACCATTTTGCTTTTGGAGCAAAGATTTTTCTTGGCAGTTGTTCTGTTTGGGGTTATGCTGGTATTTCAGTTTATAATGTGGGGGGCATATGTAATCTGTACGGACAACATCAGGGCATAATAAGAGGATATAATAATGCGGTAAATAAATAATAATCCGCAGATATGTGGCCGGTGTCGCACTGGTAAATGGCGCCCGATCTTATCTGATTTTGGAACACTGCACATTTTGCATCGCCATATTCTGAGAGCCAGAACATTTTTATTTTTTCACCACCGTAGCTGTGTGAGGGCTTATTTGTTGCAGGACAATCTGTACTTTTTATTGGTACCATTTCGGGGTACATGCGATTTTTTTGATCACTTTTTATTCAATTTTTTTGCAAGTCTGGTGACCATAAACAAGCAATTCTGACAATGTTTTTTAGTTTATTTTTTGCGGCGTTTACCGTGTACTATAAATGACAATTTTACTTTATTTTGCGGGTCAGTACGATTACGGCTATACCATATGTATATAGGTTTTTTTATGTTTTGTGGTGTTTGCGCAATAGAATCACTTTTTTATAAAATAATTAATTTTCTGTGTCACCATATTCTGACAGCCATAACTTTTTTTATTCTTTAGTCAAAAAAGCTGTGTAAGGGCTTGTTTTTTGCGGGACGGGTTGCAGTTTTTATCGGAACTATTTTCGGGTACATGCAACTTTTTGATCACTTTTTATTCTCTATTTTGGGAGGGGTGGTGACCAAAAAATAGCGATTCTGTTGTCGTTTTTTATTGATTTTTTTTTTGGGGTGTTCATCGTGCAGTAAAAAATAACATTATAGATTTATAGTTTGGATCATTACAAACGCGGCGATACCAAATATGTGTACTTTTTTTAACGTGTTAATTTTTTTTCCTATAATGAAAGACTTATTATAGGGGAAAAAAAGCAGTGTTTGTTTATGTAACTTATAACTTTTATTTTTACACTTTTTTTAAAACATTTTTATTACTTTTTTTTTACTTTTTTCACTTGTCCCACTAGGGGACATTTAGACTTGCAGCTTTGATCGCTGCTAGAGTACATTACCTCCGATTGCCACAACAAGCATTGGCATCCCCCACAATCACTTCGTGGGGGCTGCCGATGTGCTTTAAACCCCTTAAATGTGGCGAACGCAATCTGTCGCCACATTTATGGGGTTAATTGCCAAAATCAGTGGCGATGGTCCGCTAACCGGCAAGACTGGAGTGTCAGCTGTCGGGGACAGCTGACCTCCCGGTTCTGTTAAGACAGTGTGCGCCGGGAACTACTCCGCAACTGTACGTCCTGATGTGGGAAGCAAGCCCTCTGCAGGACGTACAGTTGCGGAGCAGCACGTGAAGAGGTTAATATTCCCAGCGGAGGGTTTTTGAGCAGGGAGATAGGAAAGGCCTTTTGCTGTCTTACTTGGCTAGAGAGGACACCACCTCGAACCCCATTTTGGAAATCACCTCTTGTACCGGGATGCTTGTTAGTGACCACCTGTTCATCAATGATGTCTTTGCTAGATTTTACTACGATCTTACTTCTCTAAGGTTCCAAATAATCCGTCTGACCTAGAATAATTCCTAGACACTATTATTTTCACCACCCTGAATAGAGAGGATGTTCATTTTCTAGGCTGATCTTACTTTAGAGGAGATTACAGAGGCTATATGCTCGTTTCCGAACAGGAAAACCCCGGGTCTGGATTGCATCCCTATAGATTGGTGTAAATTGCATGTTTAACTGATTGCCCCTCATTAACTTAATCTTTTTCAATCCTTCGATGAGAATACTACCCTCCCCCTTGTATGAGAGAGGCTCTTATATTGCTGATTCCCAAGCCCGTAAAGATCCTAAAGAATGTGGCTCATTCCGGCCTATTTGACTACTTAACGCCTCATGCATACGACCGTTGTGCCACTCAGGCCGTTTTTGACAGCATCCGAGTGGCACCCAATAGTCTTCACGGTCCCATTCACTTTAGTGGGTGAATCTGGTCCGTAAAAAATCGGAGTCTCTGATCCGAGGAAAGATAGGACATGTTCTATCTTTCCTCGGATCACTGACGGGACTCGGCCGGCGCACACGACTGTGTGCATGAGGCGTAACTGTGATATTAAAACATTAGCCAAAATATAGGTGATGCGTCTCCAAAAAATAATTTCTCATTTTATTCATCCAGACCAATCTGGTTTCATGCCAGGGAAGGCCACAGATGATAACCTTCGAAGGCTATTTACTAACATATTGTCTACTGTAGGGTTGGGTATTTTCTGAGTTCTTGCCTCTTTAGACCTTGAAAAAGTATTTGACTTGGTAGAGTGGTCTTATCTGTGATCTGTACTAGGCAAATTTGGATTTTGACCCAGATTTATTCAATGGGTGCAGTTATTATACTCCCAACCTATAGCAAGTATTAAAACCAATTGTCACATCTCCCCTTATTCACACTAGCCCAAGGGACTAGATAAGGTTGCCGACTATCCCCTTCCCTTTTTGCATTGGCTATTGAGCCACTAGAGCTAGCTATAAGAGCCTCTCCTGATATAAAGGGTTTTCAGATGGGTGGGAGGGAGGAACGTGTCAATGATCCAGGTCCATCTCTACAGGTGATATCTCAATTTGATTTATTTACGTCCTTCTCTGGACTATGTGTGAATTGGTCCAAATCTTTAGTAATGACAAAATTACTTATCTAGGCATAGTGATTGGCTCCAATATCTGTAGTTTTATATCTGATAACATCACACCTTTGATATAGCACCTCAAGATGAACTTTGACAGATGAAAACTCCTCCCTCTCACAGTTACAGGTAGAATTTGTTTAAAATGCCTAACTAGATTTTTGTACCTTTTTCACAATACTCCAGTATAGCTACAATTATCGCTCTACTCCGGTATTGACAAAGATCTTCGATCTTTTATTTGTGCACGTGGTACTTCTAGAATTGCTCTAGGCACACTACAACTACCCACTGAGCAGAATGGGTTGGCCCTTCCGAATCTATATCTCTACATCCAACTGGTTTATGTTTGGTGGTGGTTTACCCATAGACACTTCAATCCCTGTACCCAACTGAAAGCTTCACTTCTCGGTTTCCTATAAAGTCCATTTGAACTCTATCTATACAGGGTGGGCCATTTATATGGATACACCTAAATAAAATGGGAATGGTTGGTGATATTAACTTCTTGTTTGTGGCACATTAGTATATGGGAGGGGGGAAACTTTTCAAGCTGGGTGTTGACCATGGCGGCCATTTTGAAGTCGGACATTTTGTATCCAACTTTAGTTTTTTCAATGGGAAGAGGGTCATGTGACACATCAAACTTATCGAGAATTTCACAAGAAAAACAATCGTGTGCTTGGTTTTATCGTTACTTCATTCTTTCATGAGTTATTTACAAGCTTCTCTTTGTTTACAGCCATTGACATGTCGGAGAGGTTAACACGGGAGGAGCGGATAGAAATTGTGTTGATGTCTGGTGAACGCAGTACCCGGGTCATTGCAGCAGATTTCAATGCAAGACACCCTACGAGACCACCCATCTCCCATGCTACAGTTTGCAAACTGCTTGCCAAGTTTCGTGAAACTGGTTCAGTGTTGGATTTGCCCAAATGTGGATGCATGAAAACTGTCACTAATGAAGAAACATCAGTGGCTGTCCTAGCTTCATTCAGCAAGAGCCCACAGCGTAGCATTCACCGCATGTCACTGGAGAGTGGCATCAGTCGAACATCCCTTCGGCGGATATCAGCTACTCACAAATGGCACCCTTACAAACTCCAGCTGCTGCAGCATCTCAACGAGGATGACCCAGATCGGCGCACTGAATTTGCAGAATGGGCAAAACAAAAATTGGAACAGGACCCTCAGTTTACACATAACATTTTGTTCAGTGATGAGGCAAACTTTTATGTGAATGGTTAAGTTAACAAACAAAACCACCGCTATTGGTCTGACACTAACCCACATTGGATAGATCCCTCCAAGACTGTTGGAACACAAAAATTGATGGTATGGTGTGGTATATGGGGTACAAAGATAGTGGGGCCATTCTTCATCAATGGAAACCTCAAGGCCACGGGATATCTGAAATTGCTAGATGATGATGTGTTTCCCTCTTTATGCACTGAAGCTTGCACGTTCCCTGAGTTTTTCCAGCAAGATGGTGCACCACCACATTATGGGTGTCAGGTCCGAGCATTCCTAGATGAACAGTTTCCTGGAAAGTGGATTGGTCGTCGTGGGCCAGTTGAATGTCCCCTAGGTCTCCTGATCTGACCCCCTTAGACTTTTATCTTTGGGGTCATCTGAAGGCAATTGTCTATGCTGTGAAGATACGAGATTTGCAGCAACTGAAACTACGGATACTGGAAGCCTGTGCTAGCATTTCTTCGGTGTTGCTATCAGTGTGTGAAGAGTGGGAGAAGAGGGTTGCATTGACAATCCAACACAATGGGCAGCACTTTGAACACATTTTATAAGTGGTCAGAAACTTGTAAATAACTCATGAAAGAATAAAGTAACGTTAAAACCAAGCACACCATTGTTTTTCTTGTGAAATTCTCGATAAGTTTGATGTGTCACATGACCCTCTTCCCATTGAAAAAACTAAAGTTGGATACAAAATGGCCGACTTCAAAATGGCCACCATGGTCAACACCCAGCTTGAAAAGTTTCCCCCCTCCCATATACTAATGTGCCATAAACAGGAAGTTAATATCACCAACCATTCCCATTTTATTTAGGTGTATCCATATAAATGGCCCACCCTGTAGATCCCCCCTGGACACAAACATACAGTCCCAACGCAGACTACTCTGAAGGTCTGGCAGTGAACATTATTACTCTTTAACTCAGAAGAGATGTCCTGGTCACCTAGGACACCGCTTTGGTACAACCCGCTTCTGCCACAGTTATGAAGACTTCCTAACCCTGGTGAGTGGGCAACCCTGGATATGTTAACCTTGGAGGATATGGTGGTGGAAGATAAAATAGATATTTTTGCAAAGCTTAGATCTAAACACCAGATCCCGACTCATCTCATGTTCCATTATTTCCACCTTAGACACGCTCTTTGGTCGCACTTTGCAGGATATAATGTCAGAATATGTACATCCCCAGTGGAGGATTGGGTGATGCGGGAGACATTGGCTAAAGCTTTATACATACTTTACAGATGATCGCTAATTGTATCTTCTGATAAAATTGACAGAGCCTTGGACCGATGGTCTCAGACTCTTTCTTCCATTTTTATAGATGATCATAAAAAAATGCTATCCGCTCTAACAGGTCCATTTTTCCACCAAATTTACTACACCCCGTCCAAATTATTTAGAATGGGATGCATACCTACTCCTGTCCGCCACGTTGCCAAGGAGCAGAGGGCTCTTTCCTACATATGTTCAGGGAATGTCCTATTATTAATAATTTCTGGGCTGAGGTAATGGTATTTGTTGAGCTTAAAGTAGGACTCCCTCGTATACTTGAACACAGAACTTGTCTTTTATTACTGGTGGAAGAAATTATACTTACTATTGCTGTTAAATCTCTCATGACACTCCTATTGTTCTATGCTAACAAAAACTATAATCCAGCATTGGAAAGGCTCCTACGTTGTCAGCATGGATTGCGTTACATAGTTACATCGTTAGTACGGTTGAAAAAAGACACATGTCCATCAAGTTCAACCAAGGGATGGGAGAAGGGAAGGGAAACATTTCTACACATAGGAGTAAATATTTTGTTGTTCTAGGAAATTATCTAAGCCTTTTTTAAAGCCATCTACTGTCCCTGCTGTGACCAGCTCCTGCGGTAGGCTATTCCATAGATTCACAGTTCTCACATTAAAGAAGGCTTGTCACCTCTGCAGATTGAACCTTTTTTTCTCCCGACGGAGGGAGTGCCCCCTTGCTTTTTGTGGGGGTTTTACATGGAACAGGATTTCACCATATTTCTTGTATGTGCCATTAATATATTTATATCAGTTAATTATTTCCCCCCCTCGGTCATATTTTTTCAAGGCTAAATAGGTTTAATTATTTTATTCTTTCTTCATAACTTAGATTCTCCATGCCCCTTATTAGCTTCATTGCTCTTCTTTGTAATTTTTCCAACTCCAGAGCATCCTTTCTATGAACTGGAGCCCAGAACTGAACTGCATATTCTAGATGAGGCCTCACTAATGCTTTGTAAAGTGGTAATATTATATCCCTGTCCCGCCTATTTTAATACACAACAATATCTTGCTGGCCTTTGAAGCAGCTGGTTGACATTGCATGCTGTGATTTAGTTTATGATCTTCAAGTACAACCAGATCCTTCTCAACATGTGACTCTCCCAGTATAGCTAACCCTAGGACATATGATGCATGCAGATTGTTGATACCCAGATGCATAACTACATTTATCTACATTAAACTTAATTTGCCAAGTGGACGCCCAAACACTTAATGTGTTCAAATCAGCTTGCAATTTACAAACATTTTCCATAGTCTGAACAATACTACATAGCTTGGTGTCATCTGCAAAAATAGAAATAGTGCTATTAAGCCCTTAGTGACCAGCCCATTTTAGGCCATAATGACCAAGCTATTTTATTTGTTTTTCTATAGTCGCATTCAAAGAGCTATAACTTTTTTATTTTTTCGTCTACATAGCTGTATGAGGACTTGTTTTTTGCGGGATTAGTTGTACTTTTTAATAGCACCATTTTAGGGTACATATAATTTTTTTTTCTAACTTTTATTAACTTTTTTTGGGGGGATTATAAAAAAAAACTGAAATTCCACCATTGTTCTATGCGTTTTTAAATTGACGCCGTTCACTATGCAGCATAAATAACATGTTACCTTCATTCTATGGGTCAGTACTATTACGGTGATACCACATATGTAGAGGTTTTTTATGTCTTACGACTTTTGCACAATAAAAACACTTTTGAACTAAAATTATTTGTTTTTGCATTGTTGCTTTCCAAGAGCCGTAACTTTTTTATTTTTCCATCAATGTAGTGATTTTTTGGGCTTGTTTTCTGCGGGACGAGACGTAGTTTTGATTAGTACTGTTTTGGGGTGCATGGGACTTATTGATTCATTTTTATTATGACTTTTTGGGGGGCAATGGAAAAAAATTGCAATTTCGCCATTGTTTTTTGCGTTTTTTTTTACGCTGTTCACCCTGCGGTTTAAATTACATATTAACTTTATCAATGGAGTCATTACGGTTGCGGGGATACCATATATGTGTACTTTTATTTATTTTTTACACTTTTACTAAATAAAACCATTTTTTATTGTAATTTTTATTAATAATCTTTATTTCACATTTATTATTTATTTCATTAGTCCCACTAGGGGACTTTACTGTGCGATCTTCAGATTGCTGCTATAATGCTTTGGTATACTTCGTATACCAGAGCATTATTGCCTGTCAGTGTAAATCTGACAGGCAATCTATCAGGACGTGCCCCCGGCTGCCATGACAACCCATCGGAGACCCGCAATTGCATTTGCTGGCCGCCGATGGGTGACAGGGGGAGCTCACTCCCTCTGTAAACAAGTTAAATGCCGCGGTCGCTATTGACGGCGGCATTTAACGGGTTAAATGGCCACGATCAAAGTAAACTTCGATCGCGGGTGTTGGAGCAGGAGCCCAGCTGTCATCAGACAGCAGAGCCTGGCTCCAGCCTGCACGGGAGACCCGTGCAGGACTTAGACTAGGCTCACGTGAAAAGGCGTCAGCCTAGCCTAAGGCCCCTTAGTGACAAACGTGAAAAGGCGTATTGTTGGTCACTAAGGTGTTAATCCCATCCTCTATATCAATAATAAATAAGTTGAATAATAGTGGAATAATAGTCGTCCCAGCACGGAACCCTGGGGTACACCACTTATAACCGGGGACCATTCAGAGTAGGAATCAATGACCACAACTCTCTGGATACAATTCTTGACCAAATTCTGAATCCAATTACAAACTATACTTTCTAAACCTATAGTCCTTAATTTACCCATTAGAATTCTATGAGGGACAGTGTGAAATGCCTTTGCAAAGTCCAAAAACACTATATCCACAGCGGCCCCTCTTTCTAGTCTTCTGCTCTCCTCTTCATAAAAACAGATCAGGTTGGTTTGACAACTTCTGTCCTTAGTAGAACCGTGCTGGCTGTCACTTATAACACTATTTTTTGTCACATAATCCTGTATATAGTCCCTCAATAGCTCCACAAACATTTTCCCCAAGAAGGATGTTAAGCTTACTGGTCTATAATTACCCGGGGAAGCGCTAGAGCCCTTTTTTACCCTATGCCAGTCCCTTGGCACTATATCAGTCAATAGAGAATCTCTAAATATTATGAAGAGGGGGACAGAAATAACTGAACTAAGCTCGTTAAGAACTCTGGGGTGTAACCCATCTGGTCCCGGTGCTTTGTGTACATTTATTTTATTTAACTTAGGCTGGACCATATCTACATTCAGCCAATTCAGTATATCAACTGATATATTATCCACACTGGCACCGGCTACATCAGCTGCTCTTTCTTCTGTTGTATATACAGAGGTAAAGAATCCATTTAGTAACTCTGCCTTCTCTTGATCCCCTGTGACCAACTCCCCATTACCACTATTTAGGGGTTCTACATGTTCAGACCTTGTCTTTTTTGCATTTACATACATGAAGAATTTTTGGGGATTTGTTTTATTCTCATTGGCCACATGCCCTTCATTTTGTATTTTTGCTGATTTTATTACCTTTTTACAGATTTTATTAAGCTCTTTATAAATACCAAAGGCTACAGCTGTACCCTCAGATTTGTATTTTTCAAATGCCCTTTTTTTGTCATGACCCTTTTTACAGAAGGTGTAAGCCATGTGGGGTTTAATTTTAGTCATTTATACTTGTTACCTATAGGAATAAATTTTGCACTATAATTACCCAAAGTAGATTTTAAAATCTCCCATTTATCATTTGTGCCATTATTTGACATTAGTTCTTCCCAGTCTATATCCTGAATTTCAGCCCTCATTCTGGGAAATTGGCCTTCTTAAGATTAAGTGTTTTTGCCCTACCAGCCTGTGATTGTTTTTTACAGTATAGGTAAAATATAACTATATTATGATCACTGTTACTGAGGTTTTCACGGAAATTGACATTCCCAATAAGCTCTGCATTATTAGAAATGACCAGATCCAACAGAGCTTCACCTCTAGTCGGGTCTTCCACAAACTGGCCCATAAAGTTATCCTGCAACAGGTTGAGGAAATGTCTCTCCTTTGCAGTTGAAGCCGAACCATGACACCAATTAATATCCCTGTAATTAAAATCTCCCATTATCACTACATTACCAGCCTGTGCAGCCCACTCCATTTATTTATATAGCTGATCATCCATCTCCTGAGTTATATTTGGGGGGTCTATAAATTACACCAAAAGTATTTTTCCAGTGTTTACCTCCCTTTGTAATTCCACCCACAAGGTTTCAACCTCCTCACAATCTTCACCCACTATTGTCTCTTTCACACTCACCTTCATATCACTTCTCACATACAGACATACACCACCAACTTTCCTATTTATCCTGTCTTCCTGTAAATTTACAGCCCAGTAGTGTGAAGAGTCTAGTCATGTTTGAGCAACACCAACTATATCTATATTTTCCTTCAGTACCAAGGCCTCCAGCTCCCCCATTTTGCTTGCTATACTTTTGGCATTTGTGAGCATGCACTTTAACTTGCCTTTCAATTTTTTACTTTCGTATCAGAAATGTGATTATTTTTTTTTCCGCTGCTGTTTGGTAACAAAAGGATCTCCTTATCCTGTTGTCTAGTTCTCTCCCCACAGTCTATTTCTCCCGCCACCAATATAATCAATGAAAAGTCAGCCCAGAGCTCTAGGAACCAAAAGCCTTCTCCTCTGTACCAAGACTTAAAGGGAACCTGTCACCAGCATTTCACCTATTGAACTTTACTTATCCCTTACTGGCCGCTACTATCAAAAGTTCATTGCCGTTATCCCCTCTCCTAAACTCCTACTCCAACTGTAAATAACGGTCTGCAAACATTTTGCACACACCAGAAGAGGACATCAATGCACAAGCGCTGGATTTTGTGTGCTGGGGAAGGCGAGGAGCTGTCAATCAAAAGTAAGGAGGCGGGGTAAACTCGGAAAGACTTGAGGAATGAAGATATGACTCTTTTCAAATGAAGATTTGACTCTTTTCAAATGAAGATATGACTCGTTTATGCTCATTAGCATACGGTGTGGGAACACTAAAAAACTGAATACTAAAGCTACAGAGCCGACTAAGAAGACATTTATAGGTTATATAGAAATTATTTTTCACCCACTACCACCAGGTGTTGCTGGTTTAATAGGTGAAATGCCGGTTACAGGTTCCCTATAAGCCATGTATTCATCTCCCTGAGCTCCTGCTGTCTTTCCTGTGATGCACATGGCACAGGCAGTATTCTTGAGAATACTACCTTGGAGGTAGTCCTTACCTTCAGCTTGTAGCCTAGTTCTTTGCACGCACTCCTCTTTCACACTTCTGAGCACACACCTTTATTCTCCCGGCCTTCTGGCTGGGAGATGAGGAATTTTTGGCGGATGTCCAGGCTGTATCACAGCGCACATCCACTTATTTAATTTAGTTTTTTCACTGTGTTTGTCACGTTTTGTCACAAGGATTTTGGGATGCGGTGCCCTTTTGGGACCCTCCTGAGGTCTAGGGGGAAAATGTGTTGCCATCTAGTTCCGTTTTCCCCTGCAACCCGGCCTCCCTTCTTCGGAGGGGAGGTGCAACCTTGATGCTGGCTCCTAGGTGGACACTGGGGTGGCAGCCCAGGTAGAGGTCTAGGAGTGTTTTTGGGTCTCCCTAAGCTTCGGCGAGGGGGGATAGACCGCATCCTTGTGCACTTTTTGTGTGGCACCTCTGCACTTTTTCTGCACTTGGGTGATAGAAAGCATGGCTCGGGGTTTAAAAAAATAAATGTAGCCTAGTTCTTTCACATTATTCTTAAGGCTCCTCCATCTACCACCTGTGTGGCACTACCTGGGAGTAGGGGGCTGTGTGGCGCTACCCGGGAGGGGGGCTGTGTGGCGCTAACTGGGAGGTGGGGGATGTGTGGCGCTACCTGGGAGGTGAGGGCTGTGTGGCACTACCTGGGAGGTGGGGGCTGTGTGGCGCTACCTGGGAGGTGGGGGCTGTGTGGCACTACCTGGGAGGTGGAGGCTGTATGGCACTATCTGGGTGGTGGGGGCTGTGTCCCACTACCTAGGAGGTGGGAGCTGTGTGGCACTACCTGGGAGGTGGGGGCTGTGTTGCACTACCTGGGAGGGGGCTATGTGGCACTAACAGGGATGAGGGCTGTGTAGCACAACCTGGGAGGAGGGGGCTGTGTGGCACTAACTGGGAGGGGGCTGTGTGGCACTACCAGGGAGGGGGGCAGTGTGCCACTACCAGGGAGGGGGCTGTGTGGCACTAAATTTATAGGGGTACAAACTGGGGGCCTAACTTCTATATGGGGGCATAAACAGGCCCTAACGTCAATATGGGGGCACAAAGTGACGTTGTTCTGCAATTTTACTGCTCCGGCAAAGGGGCCGACTAAGTCTGTGTCGCCCACGGGCCCACATAAACCTGGAGCCAGCCCTGCCTACAACCAACTCTGATGTCTAACGCCGCTTAGCTGATGTCCTAAGAAAAAACACTGTATGGAATCGTATGATTTATTCACATTTCAGCCTCACCATCATAGCTTCATTGACAGTCAAGTGCGGCAGTAGCATGTCATCTTGCATGATGTAACATGACATCTTCCGAAAAGTTCGAAGCTCCCTCTGTTTTCCATTTACCAGAATCTCACCAGTCATTCCACTGTCCCTGTTACAAGAAAATATTTGTTCAAGAGAATGTATCATCAAAAAATTACATATTATTTAAGTCAGGTTTTTATAATACACATTTTTTTCAATAATTTTGGTGTTTTTTTTTTTTGTTTTTTTTAAAAATCCACATAAATGTTCTCTGCAACTCACTTGTTAGCTTTGCTGTATATTAAGGCACAGGATGACGAAAATCATCTCATTGTCATTAGATAGAGGGTAAGTTAATGACAGCTCTATTGTATTATTTGAAGCCTAGATGTAGTAGGATAGTATTGCGTGGTGCCAATGTTTTCCATGGCAGCCGGGGGCCTAACAAAGGCCCCTGGGTCTATCAACAGTGTATGCCTATTAGGCCCTGCCAAAGCGTGGCATAATCCACTGCAACACAGCAGTATTGCAGTGTATTATAAAAGTGATAAAATGATTGCATAGTAAAGTTCCGTAGTGGGAAAAAATAAAAAGTAAAAAAACGGAGAAATAAAGTTTATATTATCAAAATGAAAAATCCTAAGAAAAAAAAAGAAAAACCCATTTTTTTTTTCCTCTTACAAAACGCTTTATTATGAAAAATGAAATAAAACTACACATAATTGGAATCACTGCGTGGACCCGGACTATAAAACTATAACATTATTCAACTCTCACCAGAAACAGTGGAAAAACATAAAATAAAAAAGAATGCCAAAATTGCTGTGCTCTGTTCATCCTGCCTTCCAAAATACACAATAAAAAGCGATCAAAAAGGTTGTATGTATCGCCAAGTTGTGCCATTTATACCACACAGTAAGTTGCATAAATTTTAGCTGCAAAATAGAATGGCGGAATTGATGTTTTTCTTTCATTACTCAAAAAAGTTAATAAAATTTAATCAATTTATTATATGTACCCCAAAAAATACAAATTTTCCCGCAAAATACAAGCCCTGTAACACAGCTATATCTACAGAAAAATAAAAAAGTTATGACTTTCAAAATGCAACGATGAAAAATCTGAAAAAGATGATGAAATATATCAATCAATCAATCCATCAATAAATGGATAGACTGGGCTGGCAGGACTGAAGTCAGGCTTCAGCGATTCCGAGTCTGTCCTTGTCATATGTGCATTGGAGTCCCGTTCTGACATTCCGTCAGGAGCTTTCCATCAGAATGGGACCCTGAACAGACACAAACTGACACAAACGGAAACCTCTGGTTTTCAATGGTGACGGATCCTGGTTTCTGTTTGTCTCTGTTGTGCACCAGATCCGTCGTTTTGCCGGAAGCAATAGCGTAGACCCCCAACGCAGATGTGAACAGAGCCTAAGATACACAAATATATATATTTAGCGAGGCATCCCATGCTAATTTTGTGTCTTTTTGCTGCATCAAAACTTTGTGAGACTGTCAGGACATGATATCAGTGTAGAAGGGATAAAAATTGCTTTGTGTATAGTAACGTCATAACAATTGCATTTCTGTTGATTGTTAGGGCCTGTTCAAATCTGCGTTAAAGGCTTCGCCAAGGACCTCCGTCACAGATCCGGTCCAAAATTCTGGAAACAATACCGTTTTTTCTGGTAAAATGACAGACACCATGACGGAAACTCAAAGGTATTTTTGTTTATCTGCACATGTGACAGAGCAGAGCAACAGAAACAGCTAATCCAGATGTGAACAGGCCCTTAGTCATACAGATGTTTCATCACAGAGCACAGACAGCAAATGCAACATATAAACACATATGCTAACATAACATTTGCGATTGTAAAAAATGGTGTGACTGGCATAAACCAGTTTTATTTACAGTAACTTTCAACACCGTATAAGGCCCCATGCACACGACAGTAGAAATTGTCCGTAATTGTGGTCCGCAATTATGGACCAATTCACTTCTATTGACAATGCACACATACCCGTATATTTGTATTTGCGGGAAGGTGTCCGGGTCGTAGAAAGCCTCTGGAAAAGTTAGGACATGTCCTATCTTTTGCTTTTTACGGACCGTGCTCCCATACCGATGGGACCCGCACCAATCATGAAAGTGGTAAATTCGAACCCCTGCTATCCTCCTCACTGCACACCCCACAGTGAGGAGGGCACCCCCGCAGTGAGGAGGAGCTAGAATGGATTGGTGGTTGAGCATAAGACCGCCACTACATTCAGTGTCTATGAGAATAATGGGAAAAGCTGAGCACTCTACTCGGCTGTCTACCTCATTCCCATAGACTTTGAATAATGCCTAAAATAATTGTGTACTTAGGCCCCATGCACACGAACGTGCTTTTGCGGCCGCAATTCCCCCGAAAATCAACGGGAGAATTGCGGCCCCATTCATTTCTATGGGGCCATGCACACGACCGTGGTTTTCACGGTCCGTGCATGGCCCAGGAGCCTGGACCGCAAAAAGAACGGGAAGCCTTTGAAAATAATGGCCCAGCCCGCGATTCGGGGGCGGCTCGCGGCTGTCACTCTGTGGCCGGCCAACCCGGAAATCAGGGCCGTGCACATGGCTACGGTCGTGTGCATGAGGCCTAACAGTGTGTCTGTGATTACTGTCCATGCATATGCATTGGCAGCAGTGAAACTGTAGAAGTGTAAATAAAGCAGAAAATACCGTACAGTCAATGCCTGATTAGTTGCCACAAATAAAGTGCAACCAGTGCCATACACATACACTGCACCATATAACCAAAACTCATCTTGTCAATGAAAACACTTAAAAACACCGAAATATTTTCATAATACAAATGAACTGATAAAATAAATACTCCCTAAGTGCTAGTTCAGTGATAGCTAATCAGCTATCGGGAAAATGAAGTGTCCGACTCCCATTGAAATGAATGGGAGGCGTAATTTTCCCGCAAAATTCTTCCGTGTGAACATGTACTAAAACAGTTAACCAGGGAAATAAAAATATCCATGTCTACTGCGCTATTGATTCCGTCGACAAAACGGAAACCTGCCGGAACGGTGACAAACGGAAACCATTAGCAATGTTTCCGTCACCATTGATATCAATGGTGATGCAAACGGAAGCTAAGGTTTCCGTTTGACTGTCCGTTGAAGTGTTCCACGGCGGAAACCTCTGACGGAACCCCTTAACGGAAAGCCTAAGCTGATGTGAACAGGCCCGAAGCTGAGTGACTACAAGTGAGGTTTTCCTGAGTGGAGCGAGTGTACATCAAAGTGCGAGTGTGCATAGTTAACCCGTTCATTACCAATGGTCATTGATACCCCTGTGTTCAGATCAAATTTTCCATTTCTGATATGCACTTCTTTAAACGATAATATCTTTGAAACCGCTTTGAATATCACAAAGTATTTTTACTTTGTTTTTTACAAGACTCATGAGGCTTTCATTTTCTAGATTTGTTTATTTAATTCCATGTTTTGAATTTTTATTATGAGCAGACAAATCACAAAAAATGTGAAAAAAACACTTTTTTGAACTTTTTTTATATAGGTTTCTCTATATTATTTATATATATACACTGTCATGGATCGCTGTGAGCAGATAAGAGGGCTATAAGGCCATATTCACACGACGTGAAAAAAAGGGCAGTTAACAATGGATCAACAGTCAGTTTTTCATGGCTGTTTTACATCAGTGTGTATCAAAATTTTAATCCATTTCCCGGCCATCTGTAAATAGTGCCACAACCCCCCGGTATATAGCTCGGGTTCAGCATATTGTGGATCGAATAGACAGATTGCTGGGTGTGGCTGGGGAAGTCCCGGTGGTCATGGTACACATCGGTTTTTAGGGAACTAGGAGAGAAGCTAAAGTCCAGGACCTCCAAGGAAGTGTTTTCAGAAATACTACCAGTGACACGTTCGTCACTAGAAAGACAGCGGGAGATTAGGGAGTTAAATAAGTTAATTAGAAATTGGTGCAGGAAGGAAGGGTTTGGGTTCACAGAGAACTGGGCTGACTTCTCTATTGGCTACAGGCTCTATGGTGGGGAGGATGCCACTGTGCTGGGGGAAAGATTGGTTAGACAGCTGGAGGAACTTTTAACCCCTATTTTAGACCCTAATAACCAAGCTATTTTTTTCATTTTTCTATAGACGCATTCAAAGAGCTATAAGTTTTTTCTTTTTCCGTTAAAATAGCTGTATGAGGACTTGTTTTTTGCAGGATTAGTCTTACTTTTTAATGGCACCATTTTGGGGTACGTATATTTTGATTAACTTTTATTAACTTTTTATTTGGGGGATAGAAAAAAACCCTGAAATTCTGCCATTGTTCTATGCGTTTTAAATTGACACCGTTCACTGTGCGGCATAAATAACACATTTCCTTTATTCTATGGGTCGGTACAATTACGAAGATACCACATATGTATGTTTTTTTTTATGTTTTACGACAATAAAAACACTTTTGAACTAAAATTATTTGTATTTGCATCGTTGCTTTCCAAGAGCCTTCATTTTTTTATTTTTTCATCAATGTAGTGATTTTTTTTTTGCGGGACGAGAAGTAGTTTTACTTGGTACTGTTTTGGGGTACATTGGACTTATTGATTAACTTTTATTATTACTTTTTTGGGGGGGGCAATGGAAAAAAATAGCAATTTTGCCATTGTTTTTTGCGTTTTTTTTTACGGTGTTCACCTTGCGGTTTAAATTACATTTTAACTTTATTGTTTGAGTTATTATGGTCGTGGCGATACCATATATGTGTACTTTTATTTATTTTTTACACTTTTACTAAATAAAACCACTTTTTATGGAAAAATTTTACTGTAATTTTTATTAATAAATTTAATTTCACATAACTTACTTATTTTTTTAGTCACACTAGGAGACTTTACTATGCGATCTTTAGATCGCTGCTATAATGCTTTGGTATACTTAGTATACCAGAGCATTATTGCCTGTCAGTGTAAATCTCCGGCACGTCCTAATAGGCATATGCCCAGGGCAGACCTGGGGACTTTTATAAGGCCCCGGCGGCCATGACACCCCATCGGAGGCCCGCAATTGCATTTGCATTAATAGGGAAAAAACGTGAAAAGTGTTTTCATTGGAACTTTTTAATAGTTTTTTTTTAACATAAAAAAAACACCTTTATTTAACAGTGTTTTACATTTTGGTTAGTTCCCCTAGGGGACATGAAGCAGTGATCGTTGGATCGCTTGCATGATATGCTGCAATACTAATGTATTGGAGTATATCGTGATTCTAAGCGTATGTTCACACGACTTCTTTTCAGACGTAATGGAGGCGTTTTACGCCTCGAATTACGCCTGAAAAGACGGCTCCAATACGTTGGCAAACATCTGCCCATTGCTTGCAAAGGGTCTTACGATGTTCTGTGCAGACGAGCTGTCATTTTAAGCGTCGCTGTCAAAGACGGCGCATAAAATTACGGCCGCATCAAAGAAATGCAGGACAATTCTTGGGACGTAATTGGAGCCGTTTTTCATTGACTCCAATGAAAACAGCTCCAATTACGTCCGTAAAAGACGCCACGAAAAGCGCGTGCACTTGTAAAAACGTCTTGAAATTCTGGAGCTGTTTTCTCCTGAAAACAGCTCCGTAATTTCAGACGTATTTGGCGTTGTTGTGTGCACATACCCTTACAGTCTCCTTTGAAGCCCTGCTGGTGGCAGAGCTTCAAAGGAGTACAAGGATAGCAGACCTGGGGGCCTTCATTAGGCCTTCAGGCTGCCATAACAAGCCATAACAACCATTGCAACCGGCCAATCGTGCCACGGGGGGGGGGGATGCGCAATTTTGAGGGGTCGCCCCCCCTGATTCTAACAATTTAAATGCTGCAGTCGCAACTGACAGCAGCATTTAAGGTGTTAAACGGGCGGAATCAAAGTGACCTTTGATTCAGCCCATTGCAGTGAGGTTTCGGTTGTATTACACAGCCGTCACCCGCTGTGTATGGAGCACGCTCAGCCTGTGGGCACGCTCCATACTTCCCCTTAACCCTTATCACACACAGTTACGTGATGTGTTTAGGGGTTAAAAGTGTCGGTAAGCAGGATAGATGGCGCCCCGTGCAAAATGATCTTTCGGCGCCCCACCCCATTATTAAAAATAAATGGCCCATAAAAAAATTATAATGCCCCTTTAGTGCCCCCATACAGTATAATAATATTTAATAATATATTACAACCCCTTTAAGGACAAGTATTTTGTCCTATAATTGTACCTACAGTATTATGCACCCCTGTAGACCCCTACACAGTATAATGTCCTCTTAGTGGCCCCCACACAATATAGTGCCCCCTATAGATTTTGCCATACAGCCTCCCTGTAGACCGTGCCATAATCCCCCACCTCCTCCTTGTAGATCGTGCCATACAGCCCCCCCACCTCCTCCTTGTAGATCGTCCCTTACAGCCCCCCACCTCCCCCTTATAGACAGTGCCATACAGTCCCCCACCTCCCCCTTGTAGACAGTGCCCCCAAACAAAAATTGTACTCACCTAGGCCACGTTCCCACGACGAACTGAGCTGCTCCACGATGGGATCCTTGCGTCGGCCGGCGTGATCCTGTAGCCTAGTACAGAGTTTCCCAACATTTTCGGACTCTAGGCAGCACTGGAAAAATAAAAGTTCTTCAGGGAACCCCTAGCAAATTTTTTTTCGAGAAAGACAGAAAACGGCTAAAAAAAAAAAGCACTGCACTCGTAGGGTATGTTTACACACGTTTTTTTGTAAGGCAAAACAATCTGACTCAAAATTCCTTCAGGAATTGACAGCGATGTTTGACCTTTTTTTTGTGTTTTTTCTGTTACTGTTATAGATAAACTTCAGCCCCGTCAGGATCTTTTTTTTTTGTCAGATTTTATCATTTGGCTCTCGGTTATAACAGAAACACTGTCGCTGGCAGACAAAAAGGGAGCAAGGAGCAGTGTCTCCATCAATATCTTCAATATGACAAAGGCTCATACTTACAAACATTCCCAAAAACGCTCCTTTTTGTATACATTTGTATAAGGCCTTATTCACACGACAGTGAAAAAAAATGTCCATTAAAAACTGATCAACTGTCAGTTTTTCATGGCCATTTTGCATCAGTTTGTCTCCAAATTTTCATCCATTTTCAGTCCGTCTGTCCGTTTTTAAAGGCCGTTTGACATCCATTTTACATCAGTTTTTCATGGCCGTTAAAAAAACTGATGAATTTCATTGGTCAGGTTTTTTTTGTCCCAGCCCCCTGAAAACACCCAAAGGAAGGTCACATGTTCACCTAGACACTATTTACAGCCTCCCTGTATATGGTGCCACACATCTCCTTGTATATGATGCTACACATCTCCCTGTATATGATGCCACACACCTCCCTGTATATGATGCCACACACCTCCCTGTATATGATGCCACACAGCCTCCCTGTATATGATGCCACACACCTCCCTGTATATGATGCCACACAGCCTCCCTCTATGATGCCACACACCTCCCTGTATATGATGCCACACACCTCCCTGTAGATCATGCCACACAGCCGCCCTGTAGTTAATGCCACACAGCCGCCCTGTAGATAATGCCACACAGCCTCCCTTTAGATCATGCCACACAGCCTTCCTTTAGACAATGCCATACAGCCTCCCTGTAGATAATGCCATACACCTCACTGTATATGATGCCACACAGCCTCCCTGTAGATCATGCCACACAGCTTCCCTTAGATCATGCCCCACATCCTCCCTTAGATCATGCCACACAGACCTCCTGTAGTTGATGCCACACAGACCTCCTGTAGTTGATGCCACACTGACACCCTGTATATGTGACACAGACCCCCTATATATGATGCCACACAGCCTCCCTGTAGATCATGCCACACAGCCTCCCTGTAGATCATACCACACAGACCCCCTGTATAAGTGACACAGACCCCCTGTAGTTGCTGCCATACACCTCCCTGCATACCACACAGCCTCCTTGTAGATCATGCCACACTGACCCCCTGTAAATGCGACACAAACCCCCTGTAGTTGATGCCACACACCTCCCTGTATATGATGCCACACAGCCTCCTTGTAGATCATGCCACACTGACCCCCTGTATATGCGACACAGACCCCCTGTAGTTGATGCCACACACCTCCCTGTATATGATTGCCTACATACTCAATACAACAATGCCATAAATACTCACGGATGCAGCGCCGTCTCTCGTCTTCTTCAGGTGTGGTCACTTGTCTGCACGGGATCTGGCAAGGCAGCGCGATGGCACAATGTCGTCATCGATGCGCCTTCAAGCCTGTGAAAACGAGTGACCACACCTGAAGAGGACAGCAACAGTGAGTATGCCAACGATAGCCAGAAAGGGAATTAGTAGTTCCCTTGCCAATCCCCATGTAACAGATCCATTTTTAACGGTTGTTATATGTATTGACAGCCGTTAAAAACGGATCAATTGACTTCTATGGGGGTCGTCAGGCCGTTTAAACGGCCAAAAATAGGACATGTCCTATTTTTTGACGCCCATTATTCACGGGCCATTAAAAAAACGGCCGTGTGAAGATACCCATAGAACATCATTGTTCTGAAAACGGCCATGTGAAAGCCGTTAAAAGGACGGCCATCACACAGCCGTTTTTCAATGTCGTGTGAATAAGGCCTAAAACTTTTTGTGGACCGCTTTATGGGGCAGTCCCATAAAGAACAACGGTTGGAAGAATTAACACTAACATCCTGTTTCTGAATTATGAAGTGAAAAGCCTTATAGCAAACAGCTGCGCTTTGAACAGAAAGACTTCACAAAGTTACTGCACCAGAGGATTCAGGTGCACAGGGAAGTTTTCATTTTTAGCCAGTCTACTTTAAAGAGGCTCTGTCACCACATTATCTCCTACATAATGTGATTGGCGCTGAAATGTATATAACAGCAGTGGTTTTTATTTTGACCAAGTTATAACAAATTTTAGATTCATGCTAAGGACTTTCTTAATGCCCAACTGGGCGTCTTTTAGCTTTTCACCAAGTGGGCATTGTAAAGAGAAGTGTATGACGCTGACCAATAAGCGTTATACACTACTCTCCATTCATGTACTCAGCACATAGTGATCTTGCGAGATCACGATGTGCTGTCCCTTACTCACACATTACTTAAATGTCTTGAGAGTGAATAGACATCACCTCCAGCCAGGACTTGATGTCTTTTCACACTCCCGACACTTTGGTAAAGTTTGTGTGTCACTTACTCGTGATCTCGCGAGATCATGCTTGCCTTCATTAAGTCCCACACAAACATTATCGAAATGTCGAGATTGTGAATAGACATCGCGTCCTGGCTGGAAGCGATGTCTATTCACTTTCAAGACACTTCAGTAAAGTTAATGTGTGAGTAAGTGACAGCACCTCGTGATCTCGTAAGATCACTATGTGCTGAGTACACGAATGGAGAGAAGTGTATGACGCTGATTGGTCAGCGTCATACATTTCTCTTTACAACGCACACTTGGTCAAAAGCTAAAAAACGCCCAGTTGGGCATTAAGAAAGTTATTAGCATAAATCTAAAATAGGTCATAACTTGGTCAAAATTTATAGTTTTTCTAAATAAAAACCACTGCTGTTATCTACATTACAGCGCCGATCACATTATATAGGAGATAGGGCACTTATAATGTGGTGACTGAGCCTCTTTAAGGATAGAGGATGCATGGGGGCGTGGCCACGACGCGAACCAGGATGGAAATCTTCTTGGAGAGCTCCATCGGCTACTATAGGAATCCCCGGCCATCCTTCTCGTGCCTGCAGAGGCACCATCCTCATTTGCAACTGTACCCCCTGCCTACCAGTTAACATTTAGACACCCTCCTTGTTCGGATCGGAGCTGTGGCCTGTCACACCGGAAGGATCCCCGGGCTAAATTTGGTGGCAGTGTGTCAGAGCGACAGCCCTGCAATCCCATTGAAGGGGTGGAATCCCCCCTAGCCTTCTCTCTGCCTTCTGCTCTGCACAGAGACGCGCCATCCAGCTCAGCCTTTGAAATCCTGGGCTGCTGCATCTCCAATTGCCGCTGGCACTGGCAGTCATATTGACGTCCTCGGCAGCTGTGTTGCAACGGGAGAAGGATAACTCCCATACACACACACACACACACACACATATACTCCTGTGACTGTGCCCTGGCCTGCGGAGGATATATCTGTGCCCTGCGACCTCTCCTGTGGCCATTTGGGTCTTAGAAGTCATGGCCCTGATCTGTAAAGTCCCTAACTAATCCAGTTTGGATCCTTGGATTACTGAGTGGAGCGAGAGTGTAGTAATGTGTAGATTTTGTTGATAAGTGCATAGTTAAACAAGAGGACATAGCGATGCAATAAAAAACAAAAATGTTTTTTTTTATTAGTATTAAAAAAGATGCTCCTGCATCCTTAATATGATGTTAAAATATAACACTTATTCAGTGTGTTAGTTGTTAGCTCGGCTGTGCTCAGTATATTATACTAGCGGGAAAACAGGGGGACCGTTCACCCTGTTTCCCGCTAGTATAATATACTGAGCACAGCCGAGCAAACAACTTACACACTGAATAAGTGTTATATTTTAACATCATATTAAGGCTGGGTTCACACGACCATGTTACGTCCGTAATGTACGGAACGTATTTCGGCCGGAAGACCCGGACCGAACACAGTGCAGGGCTCCTAGCATCATAGTGATGTACGATGCTAGGAGTCCCTGCCTCGCTGCAGGACAACTGTCCCGTACTGTAATCATGATTACAGTACGGGACAGTAGTTCCACGCAGAGGCAGGGACTCCTAGCATCGTACATCACTATGATGCTAGGAGCCCGGCTCCCTGCACTGTGTTCGGTCCGGGTCTTCCGGCCGAAATACGTTCCGTACATTACGGACGTAACATGGTCGTGTGAACCCAGCCTAAGGATGCAGGAGCATCTTTTTTAATACTAATAAAAGTTTTTTGTTTTTGTTTTTTGTTTTTTTGTTTTTGTTACATCACTATTCCCCATCTTCATCCCTTTCCCCCCATACATAGACTATATTTTGGTAGTGCACACCTGATGTAACAACACAAGAGGATCCCTGTGGATACTTTTTTCATATATAAAACAAGAGGACATACTCTGTGATAACTGTGTATTTGGGTATATTGTTGTTTTATTTACATTGTTGTTTTGTTTTCATGTGGTGGGGTTAAAAAAATGGTAAAAAAAATAAAAATCTGTTAATTGGCTGCACCTGGGCCGTTAATTAGCTGAACCTGGGCCTTGATTGCAGCCTCAGCTGTAAGCTGACAGACTACAAGCTAGGTTATTTTGAGTGGAGTGAGAGTGCAGTAAAGTGCGATTTTGCAGAGAAGTACGACATTTGTCGTATGTATACGTCATGGAAAGCTAGTGCTTCCCGCAGTTTGTCGTATACTTGCGACAAATGGATGACACAGGGTCAGAAGCTGAGTCCGTTCCATCATCGTATGTTACAGCTGACACCCTGCTGTAATGGCGGTGACCGAAGTTAGCCATTAACCCCTAAATTGCAGCGGTCAAAAGCGATCACTGCATTTAAGGTTTTTGCAGCTCATCGCCACCCCAGCAACGAAATTGCCGGGTTGCCGGTGGTGGCAATGGCAACCGGAAGCCTAATACTGGCCTCCCGGTCTGCCTAGTATGGAAGCCCTTCAGGCCCCGTCAGGGGCTGAGCCAGCGTCATCAGCAGTGGATGTCAGCTGTATGTTACAGCTGACACTCTCCTGTAATGGCAGGTAACGGAGCTAGCTCTGATCCCTGCCATTAACCCCTTAGATGCAGCAATCAAATGTGATGGCTACATCTTAGTGGTTGGTAGAAAATTGTCAGCCCTGCATGCGATCTCAGGGCTGCCGACTGCAGCTATGGCAACAGCAGGCCTAACAATGGTGTAGTATCCCAAATGGCAAATGGAGTCACTTTCTGGTAGTTTTCATAGTTTTGGTCCCACAGGGCCTTTGTAAATGCGTGCCAAGAAAGCAATCTAGCAAAATCTGTGCTCCAAAAGCCAAATGGCGCACCTTTTCTTCTGAGCCCTGTGTAATGGCAGGGGGTAGGGAGACGGACAAGTGAGCCCTAATCTACCCGCCACTCTGTCCCTGCCTACTTGCAACGACCCGCCCTAGGCGACGGGGTACAACTGGGCAGCGGTCCCTGCGCTCAGTAAGTACACGACAAACATACAAGGAACACAAGCAAGGAAAAGGGGCCGTTGCCCACGGCAACACCGTGAGCAACCAGAGTGGTGAACGAGCCGAGTCAAGCCAGGAGTGTGCGAGGTACAAAACGAAAAGCAGAAGAGTAGTCGGTAAGCCAGGGTCTGTATGGAGCAGGATCAAAAATAGCAGGAGCTGTAGCTGGGCCAGGAAACCACAAGGAGGGAAACACAAGCAGTAACAAGCACCGAGGGACAGGAAGTGCAGGCTTAAATAGACCGAGGGCGGGAGCTAGCTGAGTCTGGCCAGGTTACGATAGGCTCTCCCACTCCTAAGCCTGCCAGCCTGAATGGTGGAAGCAGGAGTCAGTCTCAGGGATGTATTCTCAGGTGCTGACTAATTAGTTCTGGGAGTTAACCCCGCTGTGCCTGGCAGATCCTTTACAGTACCCCCCCCCTTTTATGAGGGGCCACCGGACCCTTTCTAAGTGGACCTGGCTTACTGGGGAAACGCAGGTGGAACCTCCTGACCAATACCCCAGCGTGAACATCCCGGGCGGGTACCCAAGTCCTCTCCTCGGGCCCGTATCCTCTCCAATGGATCAGGTACTGGAGGGAGCCTTGGACCATCTTGCTGTCCACAATCCTGGCCACCTCGAATTCCACCCCCTCCGGGGTGAGGATGGGAACAGGAGGTCTCCTCGAGGGAGCCAAGGACGGGGAGCAGCGTTTGAGGAGGGAGGCATGAAACACGTCGTGTATCCGAAAAGACGGGGGTAACTCCAGCCGGAAGGAGACAGGATTGAGGACCTCAATGACCTTATACGGCCCAATAAACCGGGGAGCAAACTTCTTGGACGGAACCTTGAGACGCAAGTTCCTAGACGACAACCACACCAGATCCCCGACCATAAACAGGGGGTTAGCAGAACGTTTTTTATCAGCCTGAGTTTTTTGTACGCTCTGGGACACCTCTAGGTTTTTCTGAACCTGGGCCCAGACTGTGCACAGTTCCCGATGAACGACCTCTACCTCAGGATTGTTGGAACTACCAGGTGAAACGGAGGAGAACCGTGGATTAAACCCAAAATTACAAAAAAAAGGAGAGACCCCTGACGAGTTACTGACCCGGTTATTAAGGGAAAATTCGGCGAGGGGAATGAAAGAGACCCAATCAAATTGACAGTCAGAGACAAAACACCTTAAGTATTGTTCTAAAGATTGATTAGTCCTCTCCGTTTGGCCATTGGTTTCAGGATGGAAGGCAGAGGAGAAGGACAGATCAATCCCCAACTTCATACAGAAGGCTCTCCAAAACAATGAAACAAATTGTACCCCTCTGTCCGAAACAATATTGACAGGGACCCCATGGAGACGCAGGATGTGTTTGACAAACAAGGTAGCCAACGTTTTGGCGTTGGGTAGTTTCTTGAGGGGCACAAAGTGGCACATCTTACTGAAGCGGTCCACCACCACCCACACCACCGACTTGCCTTGGGATGGAGGCAAATCCGTGATAAAATCCATGGAGATATGTGTCCAAGGTCTCTGGGGAATGGGCAACGAACGCAGTAAGCCCGCTGGTCGGGACCTGGGAGTCTTGGACCTAGCACAAACCTCACAAGCGGCGACGTAGGCCTTAACGTCTTTAGGCAACCCAGGCCACCAATAATTTCTGGTAATGAGGTGTTTGGTACCCAGGATGCCTGGATGGCCAGATAGTGCGGAGTCATGATTTTCCCTAAGTACCCTTAGCCGGAATTGCAGGGGAACAAACAGCTTGTTCTCAGGAAGGTTCCCGGGAGCTGCAACTTGATCAGCAGCAATTTCAGAGACTAAATCAGAATCGATCGAGGAAATGATTATACCTGGAGGCAAAATACAAGCAGGATCTTCCTCCGAAGGAGGGCTGGCCATGAAGCTACGCGACAGTGCATCAGCCTTAATATTTTTAGACCCAGCCCTATAGGTAACCAAAAAATTGAATCTGGTAAAAAATAACGCCCATCGAGCTTGTCTCGGGTTTAGCCTCCGGGCAGATTCTAGGAAAACCAGATTCTTGTGGTCGGTAAGGACCGTTACCTGGTGCCTAGCCCCCTCCAGGAAGTGGCGCCACTCTTCAAATGCCCATTTAATGGCTAAGAGTTCGCGGTTGCCAATATCATAGTTACTTTCAGTTGGCGAAAACTTCCTGGAGAAGTAGGCACAGGGGCGGAGATGGGTAAGGGAGCTGGTACCCTGGGACAAGACAGCCCCCACTCCCACCTCAGATGCGTCAACTTCCATGATAAATGGCTCCATTTGGTTGGGCTGAACCAGCACCGGGGCCGAGACAAAGCACTTCTTAAGGACCTCAAAAGCCTGGACAGCCTCAGGAGGCCAGTGGAGGAGATCAGCACCTTTGCGAGTGAGGTCCGTAAGGGGCTTAGCGATGACCGAGAAGTTAGCAATAAATCTCCTGTAATAATTAGCGAACCCCAAAAAACACTGTAACGCCTTCAGGGAGGCAGGTTGGACCCATTCCGCCACAGCCTGAACCTTGGCACGGTCCATGCAGAATTCATGAGGAGTGAGGATTTGACCCAAAAATGGAATCTCCTGTACCCCAAACACACATTTTTGGTTTTGGCAAACAGTTTATTTTCCCGAAGGACCTGGAGCACCTTCCTGACATGCTCCACGTGGGAGGACCAGTCCTTGGAAAACACCAGTATGTCATCAAGGTACACTACCAGAAAAATCCCCAGGTAATTTCTCAAAATCTCATTTATGAAATTCTGGAAGACCGCAGGGGCATTACACAACCCAAAGGGCATGACGAGGTATTCGAAATGGCCTTCGGGCGTGTTAAACGCAGTCTTCCACTCATCCCCCTCTTTGATGCGAATAAGGTTATACGCCCCCCGTAGATCCAATTTAGAAAACCATTGGGCCCCCTGAACCTGATTAAAGAGATCAGGAATCAAAGGAAGGGGATACTGGTTCCTTACCGTGACCTTATTCAGGCCACGGTAGTCAATGCATGGCCTAAGACCACCATCCTTCTTCCCCACGAAGAAGAAGCCAGCACCTACCGGAGAAGAAGAGGGACGAATGTAACCCTTGGCCAGGGATTCCTGGATATACACTCTCATAGCTTCACGTTCGGGACAAGAAAGATTAAATATCCTACCCTTAGGAAGCTTAGCTCCTGGTACCAATTCGATAGCGCAATCGTATTCTCTATGAGGAGGTAACACTTCGGAGGCCTCCCTAGAGAAAACATCAGCGAAGTCCTGAACAAACTCGGGTAGCGTATTCGCCTCCTTAGGGGGAGAAATAGAATTAACAGAAAAACATGACGTACAACATTCATTACCCCATTTGGTTAGCTCCCCAGTGTTCCAGTCAAACGTAGGATTATGCAACTGCAACCAGGGAAGACCTAGAACCAAATCGTACGATAATCCCTGCATCAACGGTACAGAGCATTGCTCCAAATGCATGGAGCCAACAAGGAGTTCAAAAACAGGGGTATGCTGTGTAAAATAACCATTAGCAAGAGGAGTGGCGTCGATACCCACTACCGGGACAGGTTTAGGCAAATCAATAAGAGGCATAGCAAGGGACATAGCAAATTCCACAGACATGATATTAGTAGAGGACCCTGAATCCACGAAGGCACTGCCGGTAGCAGACCTACCACCAAAAGAGACCTGAAAGGGAAGCAAGATCTTAGTACGTTTCATATTTACTGGAAATACCTGTGCGCCCAAGTGACCTCCCCGATGATCACTTAGACGCGGAAGTTCTCTGGCTGCAACCTTACGCTTAGGACAGTTGTTCACTTGATGCTTGTCGTCCCCACAGTAGAAGCAGAGACCATTCTTCCTGCGGAATTCTCTACGTTGTTGGGGGGACACGGAGGCCCCGAGTTGCATAGGTATCTCTGAATCTTTCAGGGAGGAACGAAGCAACGGAGCTTCGGGAGGCATCATGGGGGAGTCGGAGGAGAAAACACATAAACGTTCACGTTGTCGTTCCCTGAGACGTCGGTCAAGTCGTATCGCTAAAGCCATAACCTGGTCTAGGGAGTCAGAAGAGGGATAGCTAACTAGCAGGTCTTTCAGGGCATTCGACAGACCCAACCTAAACTGGCACCTTAAGGCAGGGTCATTCCACCGAGAAGCTACGCACCACTTCCGAAAGTCAGAGCAATACTCCTCAACAGGTCTCTTACCCTGACTTAAGGTCACCAGCTGACTCTCGGCAAAGGCAGTCCTGTCAGTCTCGTCATAAATAAGTCCGAGAGCAGAAAATAAACAATCATCGGAGGAAAGTTCAGGGGCGTCAGGAGCCAAGGAGAAGGCCCACTCTTGGGGCCCTTCCTGGAGCCGGGACATAATTATACCCACCCGCTGGCTCTCAGAACCTGAGGAATGAGGCTTTAAACGAAAGTAAAGCCTACAACTCTCCCGAAAGGAGAGAAAAGCCCTCCGGTCCCCTGAGAACCGGTCGGGCAACTTGAGGTGGGGTTCAAGAGGTGCGGTGAGGGGAACTACCAGGGTAGCATCAGGCTGGTTGACCCTCTGAGCCAGGGCCTGGACCTGTAGGGAGAGACCCTGCATTTGCTGAGCCAGGGTCTCACGGGGATCCATAGTGGTGTCAGGGACCAGGGGTAGACTAGGTATGGGCTTGTTATTATGTAATGGCAGGGGGTAGGGAGACGGACAAGTGAGCCCTAATCTACCCGCCACTCTGTCCCTGCCTACTTGCAACGACCCGCCCTAGGCGACGGGGTACAACTGGGCGGCGGTCCCTGCGCTCAGTAAGTGCACGACAAACACGACAAACATACAAGGAACACAAGCAAGGAAAAGGGGCCGTTGCCCACGGAAACACCGTGAGCAACCAGAGTGGTGAACGAGCCGAGTCAAGCCAGGAGTGTGCGAGGTACAAAACGAAAAGCAGAAGAGTAGTCGGTAAGCCAGGGTCTGTATGGAGCAGGATCAAAAATAGCAGGAGCTGTAGCTGGGCCAGGAAACCACAAGGAGGGAAACACAAGCAGTAACAAGCACCGAGGGACAGGAAGTGCAGGCTTAAATAGACCGAGGGCGGGCGCTAGCTGAGTCTGGCCAGGTTACGATAGGCTCTCCCACTCCTAAGCCTGCCAGCCTGAATGGTGGAAGCAGGAGTCAGTCTCAGGGATGTATTCTCAGGTGCTGACTGATTAGTTCTGGGAGTTAACCCCGCTGTGCCTGGCAGATCCTTTACACCCTGCTGTGTGCCCAAGCCGCGGTTTATGCCCACATATGGGGTATTTACGTAAACCAGAGAAGTTGTTTTACAAATGTTAGGGGGCTTTTTCTTCTTTATTCCTAGTAGACATTGTTGTTTTTTTAGCCAACACTACATCTTATTGGAAAAAATGTTCACGTCCAAATTCTAATAAAATCTATGAAACAATTGTGGGGTCAAAATGCTCACTACACCCCTAGATAAATTCCTTGCAGGGTGTAGTGTCCGAAATGGGGTCTTTTTGGGGTGTTTCCTTTGTTTTGGCATCACAAGACCTCTTCAAACCTGACATGGTGCCTAAAATATATTCTAATAAGCAGAAGGCCCCAAAATCCTCTAGGTGCTCCTTTGCTTCTGAGGCCGGTGTTTCAGTCCATTAGCACACTAGGGCCACATGTGGGATATTTCTAAAAACTGCAGAATCTGGGCAATAAATATTGAGTTGCGTTTCTAAGATAAAACCTTTTGTGTTACAGATATTGTTTTGTTAAATTTGGCAGCGGGGATTCCGCTTCAGAGGAGCCACTGACGTCTCTAATCCTGGAGCGGTATCCCCTGCCATAGCGTCCACAACGGTGATTCCACTTCAGTGGAGCCACTCACGTCACTGTCCATATATGGCAGGGGATTCCGCTCCAGGAGTAGCCCCTGATATAACTGCCCATATATGGACAGTGACGTTACTGCAAATTTTTCATCTTCTCATCCCCCACAGACAATTCAAGCAGTTCCGATTGGACAATTTCTGAGGATCAGGAGAATTTGCTCTTCTGATTTGCTTTTTGAAGAAAAGGCAAAAGATTTGAAGAACCGTTTTCTTAATCGCGGTTATAGCATGAGGTCTATCAAAAAGGCATACCATAGGGCGAAATATACGAACAGAGATGACCTCCTCTTTCCCAAAAAAAGAATAGACACACAAGTGCAGGTGAGATTTATAACGGACTATCATTCTAGATGGTCACAGATGAGGGAAATTTTTAAACGTTTTTGGCCGATATTACTAACAGATCCCATTCTCACCAATTATATCGGCAGGTATCCCTGTATTACAGCAAGACGTTCAAAAAACCTGAAAGATCATCTAGTGAGCAGCCACTATGATTGTATCAAAGCAAAATATCCATTTGGCACAAAAGGCCCCAAATGGGGCTGTGCTCCTTGCGGACATTGCGTCACATGTCCTAATGTTGAAAAAGCAACTAAATTCTCTAACACGACAGGTACAAGAACATACACTATTACGCATCCAATAACATGTACCACAAAAGCGGTAGTGTACTACGCAACTTGCCCATGCCCTAAAATATATGAGGTTATTATGGAAACACTTAAACCCATACCACGACATTTTAAGATGCATCATTCCTGTGATCCATCCCAACTAAAGGTGAGAGGAATTGACCACATTGTAACTAATATGAGGGGAGGGGGTATCAAACAGAAGTTGGCTCAATGTGAGGCCCGATGGATTTGGACCCTTGGGACAATGCATCCATTTGGTTTGAATGAATCTTTGAATTTCGCACCGTTTCTGTAATCCATTGACTCCAAGCGGGTCTATGTTTTTAACCAGTCATATTTTTGTCTTTTACATTGCTAATTACCCTTCCTTGTTTTTCCTCTTTCCTTACATAGAGTTTCTTTATATGCAGCTGTTAGGAATACTGTCATCTGGTTATACTATGAAGGCTCATCGAAAGACACAGAAATGAAACGAATGTATTCATATTCATCTTTATTATCTTAGATTTCTGTTGTTGATATGTATCGTGTTTGTTTTCTCCACATTAATGTGCTTTTTGCACAATTTTTTATCAAGTTTTTATATTATATATATATTTCTTTGAATACATCCCTTATGCTTTGATGTCTTTGAGCATGCTGTGTTTTGCGTGCGCGCTGACATCATGGCACATTGTCCGCATGTTTTTCTGCACAATATGTGGTACTATTCCTTTAAGGGTGCGCTGTTCTCATGTGTCTGCACAGACCTTCTGTCTGTTTCACAGCGGACACGTGCGCACACCACACCCTCATACGTTTCTTTTCTATAAATCTTGTTGTATACATACTACGTATTAAGCTATAAGCACAAGATATATTTCTGTTTCTATACATGGTCACTTCATCTACACACGTCTCTCCCCCCCCCCATACATATTTCTTCTTATTCCACAAAATACGTACTTGTCATATGCATAGTGCGTATTAAAGCATCACACAAGTTATATATTTTTTTGTCACTGTTGTATATGGTCACTTCAATAAATATGTCTTATGTATTTATAAATGTTTTTACATTTGTCACTTTATTTATTTCCCCCCCCTTCCCCCCCCCCCTCTTCCCCCCCTCTTCCCCCCCCCTTTCCCCCCCCTCTTCCCCCCTTTTACATAAATTTTCTTGTCATATATCACAATTGGACTTCAAACTTTTATTGGTCCGTCCTAACATATTTTTTCAGACACTTAGGTTTAGGTTGGGTCTATTAATCCTCATTTTTTTCTGCACACCACGCTATATGAACACCTGTTTTAATAACACACAAACACACACCTACAGATCACGGCATTCACTACATCTTCATTTGTATACATTTTGCAGCTGCATACATCGCTACTCCAGTCCGTGGGTCTTGGAGAGGGGTTGGTGCGCTGGCTGAGGGGGGGAGTGGCCTCTGCACCTTTCGGGACGCTGTCTCCTATCGGAGGTGGATGTGGGCGGCGCTGTCAGACATCGCCAGCCCACACCCTCTCTGATGACGCGGACCCGGAAGTGGGGCAGCGGCCATCTTTGTACCCTCGCCCTGTCGCCGTTGCTCCACCTCTGATGCTCCCACGGATTGGATGTTAATGGTTGAACATTGATTACAAAAGGGAGGGCCCGTTTGGATGACGCCACCCCCGGACGAAGGCATCCGCCGAAACGCGCGTCGGGTCTGGCGTCTCCTGTATGTGGGATCATTTATGAATCTGGGTATGTACCTTCCTATTTTTCTATTGCTGTTATACATTCTGGAGGGATGTTAGCATTTTTCTTATTACAAGATCTAGGCTCCTGTTGTACTGTTTCACTGGCTACTGTTGCATGTCTTGCTTTGCATCCATATATTTTTCAAAGTGCTTTGCATTCACATATTTCCTAAAGTGCTGTATAGTTTCAACAGCACATTACTACCTGCACATTGCACTTTACTCCATTTTTTCTTGTTGTTTGCATACCACGCGCAACCAGTATATTTTATGCCGCCATCTCATTTCCTTGTATTGTATCATTCATACCCTGCATATATTACTCTTTGTCCTGCATTCGGTTGACGCCATTTTTTTATATTGTATGACTCAACATTTTAAATCTTGTTTGTATCTGTCTGTTAATAAAATTAATTCCTATTTATTTTTTACATTTGCATCAGTTTTTTGACTATTCTCTCTATAGGTTTCTTGCCCATATGTGAATAGTAGCATCTAGGAGCGGAATCCCTGGCCTATGCTCTGGCTGGGGATTCCACTCCTAGAGGGAGTCCCAATGGCGCTATCTACAGGGGGAAGGGAATAGCGCTATTTACAATGATGGTGGTGAGATCTTCAAGGGGGTGTGGCACTATCTACATGGGCACTGTGGCACTATATATGGGCATAGCTACAGGAGACACTGGCGCTATCTATATGGGTACTGTGGGCACTATCTACATGGGCACTGTGGCACTATCTACATGGGAATTGTCACTAGGGGCTTCTTAGTGGGCATTATACTGTATAGGGCAGTTATTGGGCTATTTTACTGTATGGGGGCATCTAAGGCGGCGTACTGTATCATTATACTGTATGGGGGTAGCTATAGGGGCATTAAGCTGTATGGTGCAGCTTTGGGGGCATTAAGCTGTATGGGGGCAACTATGGGGCATTATACGGTATGGGGCAGCTATGGGGCATTATACTGTATGGGGGAAGCTATAGGGGCATTATGCAGTATGGGGCAGCTATGATATAGGGGCATTATGCTGTATGGTGGGATTCATTGGGAATTATACTGCATGGTGGAATCTGTGTGGGCATTATACTTAATGGGGCATCTATGGGGGCATTATACTGTATGGTGGTGGCTATGGGGTCATTATACTGTATGGTGGCAGCTATAGGGCATTATACTGTGTGAGGGCCGCTAGAGGGCATTATACTGTGCTGCTATGCGTGCCGCATCGGTTGTCCCTCTTAGTGATACTTCAAAGTTGGGAGGTATGGAGCAATCCCCAGCCAAATCGTTGCTCTTCCTGGGGATTATGCTCCTGGAAAAGAGACCCGGACGCGACTATTCGTATATGTTCAGAGGTTCCTCCATGGAAACCTAATGGCGCTATGTACAGGGAGCAGGGAGTGTAGTGCTATCTAGAGAACGGTGTATGCGACACTATTTACAGGTTGTGTTGGGCACTATTTACAGATGGCTGTGTGGCACTATCTACAAGGTGGTGTTTGTGACACTATCTACAGGGGGGCTGTGTGGCACTATCTACAGGGGGGCTGTGTGGCACTATCTCCAATAGGATTGTGTGGCACTATCTACAAGAAGAGGTGTGTAGCACTAACTGCATGGGGTGTGTGGCACGATTTACAGGAGGCTGTGTGGCACTATCTACAATTGGAGTGTATGTGGCACTACTGACAAGAGGGCTGTCTGGCACTATCTACAAGGGGGGTGTGGCACTATATATAAGGAGGTGTGCATGGCACTATCTATAGGGGGATGTGTGGCACTATCTACAGGGGGCTGTGTGGCACTATCTACAGGGGGACTGTGTGGAACTATCTACAGGGGGGCTGTATGGCACTATCTACAAGTAGGGTGACTACCTATAGAGGGCACTGTGGCACTATCTACAGGGGGACTGTGTGGTATTTTTTACATGGGGGCTGTGTGGTACTATCTATGTGGAGCTGTGTGGCACTATCTACAAGGGGGTTGTGTGGCACTATCTATAAGAGGAGGTGTGTGTCACTAACTAGATCCGGAGATTAGTATCTGGGTAAAATTTAGAGCAAGGGGTATGGGAAAAAGTGCCAGGGAGGCTAGTCCTGAACTGGCACAACCTAGTAAATATACCTGTTTAGCTGATATTAGGGATGCAAGTCCAGAGCCAGCATCACTACAGAAGGGCGTTGCTCGTAGCAACCAGGACAAGGACTGGTGTAGGAAGGATGGAAGTAGGAGTGCAGCAAAGATAAGACAGAAGCTAGTGTTGGGGATTCTATTAGTAGGCGGACAGATAGAGTCATGTGTCGCCGCGACCATGAATGCCGACAGTGTGTTGTCTGCCGGGTGCACCGGTTCAGCATGTTGCGGATAGAATGGACACATTGCTGGGTGGGGCTGGGGAATTCCCGGTGGTTATGGTATACATCGGTACCAATGTCAAAGTCAGTGGAAGATGGAAGGTCCTTAAAAATGATTTTAAGGGACTAGGAGAGAAGCTAAAGTCCAGGACCTCCAAGGTAGTGTTCTCCGAAATACTACCAGTACCACGAGCGTCACTAGAAAGACAGCGGGAGATTAGGGAGTTAAATAAGTGGCTTAGAAATTGGTGCAGGAAGTAAGGGTTTGGGTTCATGGAGAATTGGGCTGACTTCTCTGTCGGCTACAGGCTCTATGGTAGGGACGGGCTGCATCTAAATGGGGAGGGTGCAGCTGTGCTCAGGGAAAGAATGGTTAGATGGCTGGAGGAGCTTTTTAACTAGGATCTGGGTGAGGGAGGGTGGGGCTACACAAGTGGGGTTAGATAGTGTACATAGGGAGTGGGATACAGAAGGTGATAATGGGGATTTAGTGGGAGCTGGGGATAGCAAGCCGAGTAGGGAGGTGACTAGGAATAAATACGGACCTAAGAATATTAAAGGTGTCGGTAAGATTGGCGAATGCAAGAAGTCTTTCAAGTAAAATGGACAAGTTGGAGATTATAATAACCAAAATCGATTATGATGAAGTGGGCATAACAGAAACATGCCTGGATGAGCGTCATGACTGGGTAACAAATGTGGAGGGGGGGGGCGGAGCTTGACCGCGAGCGAGAATGGCAGCATAGTTCAGAGCTCCTCGTATGACCTGATCCAGCCTGCCTGACACAGCAGGATTATTTGCTTCAAAATGGGGAAGACTACTAAGGAGAAGAGCAGGGAGCCCTCTGCCACGCCAAAAGTGGGGGAAAACTCAGGCGGATCTGGATGAATTCCTCCGCAAACGGCTGGACAAAGTCCCGTCGGGTGCTTCCAAAACCGGACCATGCGGCTGATGACGACTCGGATGAGGAGAGCATGGGAGACCGCTCTGATGAAGGGGGTGAGTCGGACATTGCCCCTGTTTCTAGGGATTTCCTAAGGAGCATTCTGTATAAAGCTCTGGGCCCTATTGCTAAGGACCTTGCAGACATAAAAGCTGATTTACATCACATTGGTGAAAGGGTGGAAACACTGGAAACTGCGCACACTGCTGTGCTTACATTTGGGTCTGCAGTGCATGAATCTCTCCATCTGCAACAAGATCACATTAATATGGCACTATAGCAAACTGAAGATCAGGAGAATCGGAGTCTCCGCAAAAATGTTAGAATACGGGGATTGCCTGAAAATATTGCATATGATGCTTTACCTAAAGTGGCCCTTGAGATCTTTGCATCCCTGTGCTGATCAAGATTGAACGGATTCATAGGGCGCTACAAGCAAAACCGCGCTCCAATGATCCCCCTAGAGACGTTATTTGTTGCTTGTTATGCTTTACTGATGCCACGGCAATTTTGAAGGCGGCTAGAGCATCTACTGAACTTAAATATGAAGGTTCTACCATTATTTTCTTCCAAGATTTGGCGGCCTCCACTTTGGCTAAACTATGCACCCTAAAACCTTTGTTGTATGTACTGAGAGCTAACAACATCCCGTTTCGGTGGTTATTTCCATTTGGCTTGTCTATAGCGAAGAATGAGAAGCACATCATCATTAGGAGACCGGAGGACTTGGATTCTGCCTGGGATCTACTGGGTATAAGCCCAATTGTCATCCCATTATGGCTTCCTTTATCTCAGCTATCTGGCTATCCTGCTCTGCCTGCACCTGCAACGTGGTCTGAGGTTTCCCACCATCGTTCAACAGGCAGTAAAAGATCTTCTTACAAGAATCGAGACATGTCTGCCTGCGATGAGGTGTCGCTGCATCTTCATGTATAACTGACTGCCTCATATTGAACCTATGGTCATTATATTTTTTGTCACTCTTCTCCTTGGACTGTATGGCATTCCTGCTGCCTATTTTCAGAATGTATTAGTTGATTTTTAGGGCTTGATCTAGGTTGTCATGCTCTGGGTCAATCTAATTTTTCTACTACAGATCTCCCCACTTCTTCATCTCTTGAAGGAGTTAAGTTTCTATATTATTTGCTTGTTTATGTTATTTTGTGTTGAATCCGTGGTCTCTATGTTTGGGGGATTACGGATCATCTTAATAATGGCTGTATTTCTAAATATGGAGCCTTGTGAAAATTTTCTATCATGGCGGAGGCGTGGTCTGGATGCCGAACGGAGCAGTCGCATCCCTGTGAGCTCCGTCCTGTGACCTCGGAGCAACTAAACTAAGCACTGTCAGAGCACTTACCTGCACCTCTCCCGATCCTGGTCAAGACCCCTGGGACACCGGACCATGATGACACGTAAAAAGGCTCTAACGACGGGGCCGAAACACCTCACGGATTTCTGCGCCTCACGAGGCACTAAACATGGCGCCGGCTCGTCGTTGTCCTCTGATGGCGCCTCCCCTGCTTCCTCGCCGAGAAGAGATGAGGCCGGTGATCCTGCGGCTAGATGAATTGAGGCGTACTTACCCGCCGATGTCACCAAGACAGCCTCCAGCTCTCTCTCTAAGCGGTGCTCCCTGTCCTGCAGCAATGGCGCCTGTACAAGACATGCTCCCCAGCATCTCCCCTCTAGCTGGCTCAGAAAAGCAACAGCCTGAACCACAGCCTGAACTAGAAGGGGTGTCCCAGGAGGGGGATAGCTCCAATTTGGATGTAGGCCCGGACCCTATTGAGGAGATACCCTCCTCAGACCAAGTGGCATTGGAGCACTTCATAAAGTCCATGGTGATGGCGCTCTGGGGCTCCTTTCAAAAAGATTTGGCGCGCTTCTCTACTAGGATGGCGGCTACTGTGGATGACTTGGGTCACAGAGTTGACCATATTGAGACCAAGATGGGGGAACTCACATCGGCTCATAATGATATAGTGGATGCTCACCATACCCTGGAAGGGACAGTGGCGAATTTATCATCAAAACTGGCTGACCTAGAGGACTGCAATAGGAGAAACGACATGAAATTCAGGGGCATTCCTGAATCGATTCAACCAGCTCCGTTAACTATATGACCGAGAAGAGAACAAATGCCAATACACAAGAACATTTAGAAAAATGAGCAAAATATTTTATTCAAAATGACATATACATACAAGAATGATAAAAAGAATCCATGAACCAACAGGTTAAAAAAGACCAAACCGCCATACAATGTATAAGGAAGGTAACGTCTGAAGTTGACGTGTAATAATGACAACCAAGAGATATGATCTAATAATCAGGGTACATACATGCATGAGTATGAAATGAAACATTAATGAAAAAATGCAAGAAAATATGTGAACATCAAGCACATACCCATAGATCAACCAGATGGAAGCACGGCGGTGTGTCTGCCCCAACGCGCGTTTCGGCGCAACTGCCTTCGTCTGGGGCCCAGACGAAGGCAGTTGCGCCGAAACGCGCGTTGGGGCAGACACACCGCCGTGCTTCCATCTGGTTGATCTATGGGTATGTGCTTGATGTTCACATATTTTCTTGCATTTTTTCATTAATGTTTCATTTCATACTCATGCATGTATGTACCCTGATTATTAGATCATATCTCTTGGTTGTCATTATTACACGTCAACTTCAGACGTTACCTTCCTTATACATTGTATGGCGGTTTGGTCTTTTTTAACCTGTTGGTTCATGGATTCTTTTTATCATTCTTGTATGTATATGTCATTTTGAATAAAATATTTTGCTCATTTTTCTAAATGTTCTTGTGTATTGGCATTTGTTCTCTTCTCGGTCATATATTATGTTTTGATGCCTTATGGGTATACACCCCTGGATCTGGTTCATATTTAACATGCTTGCTGACAGCCGCATTCTTACTTTATTTTGAACCATTCTAGATCCATGCTGTGCTTTTTGGTCATATTATCAGCTCCGTTAACTGCTTATCTCCAGCAACTTATGAAAACCGTTTTGCCTTCTGCTTAGCAAATGGATCTCACAATTGATAGAGCCCATAGGCTTCCTAAGCCGAAATCGCTACCACCTGAAATTCCGCGGGATGTTATTGCGCGCATCCACTTTTTCCAGACGAAGAAGTCTCTTATGTCGGTCTCTAGAAGATCGAATACGTTACCGACACCATACGAAAAAATCCAATTATATGCGGACTTGTCCCAACTGACTCTTCAAGCAAGACGACGTTTTATCTCTTTGACCACAGCCCTGAGGAAGAATAATATAGCCTACAAGTGGGGCTTTCCGACCAAGCTGCTTAGCCATAAAAATGGAGTTCTTCATGTCGTGACGACGGTGGATGAGGGTGAGGCTCTGATGGGGCGCTGGCAGGTCGCCTTGACGAGGTCCTCTCTGAAGAATGATAGGATTTCCCCGACACGAATCCCGCAGGATTGGCAGTACGGACCGACTCATCATTGAACTGTCGAGTGCCCTGTTTTTTTCAACGAGGTCATAGGGGTCTTCAGACGGACTTTCTTACCCCGTTCTTTCTTGGTAACAGCCCACCAAAGGATTTGGTGGAGATATGCTGTATTGCATACTGTTAATTTTGTTTTTTCTGATTTTGTTCCTACCTAACCCTTCCTTCCTTCACTTGTCTACATCAGGATGTATCTATTGGGTCTATACCAGGGGTCTCAAACTCGGCCGGGTAAGTGGGCCGCATATAGAAAAAATGGGAAGTTGACGGGCCGCATTACTTTCAAATTTGATACAATACAAAATTATTGTTAATCAATTAGTTATTTGACCTACTATAACACTATATTACTAGAATAATAATACTACATTACTATAATAATAGCGCTAGGTTTAAAATTTGAGATATTTCTCCACGTGCTTACTTCAACAATCCAGCTTTCCAGTTTAAGTGTCGCTAAATGCAGTCCGGCGGCTCAGTTAGCACACATGTTAAGATTGGGCAGCCCCTTTTTAGATAGTGCCGCAGTGCCCTCTGTGGATGCTGCCGCAGTGCCCTCTGTGGATGCTGCCGCAGTGCCCTCTGTGGATGCTGCCACAGTGCCCTCTGTGGATAATGCAACACACCCCTAGATAAGGCCACAGTGCCCTCTGTAGATAAGGCCACAGTGCCCTCTGTAGATAAGGCCACAGTGCCCTCTGTAGATAAGGCCACAGTGCCCTCTGTAGATAAGGCCACAGTGCCCTCTGTAGATAAGGCCACAGTGCCCTCTGTAGATAAGGCCACAGTGCCCTCTGTAGATAATGCAACACACCCCTAGATAATGCCAGTGTCCTCTTCAGATACTGTCACACACCCACATGTAGATAACTCCACAGTGCCCTCTGTAGAGGCTGCCACAGTGCCCTCTGTAGAGGCTGCCACAGTGCCCTCTGTAGAGGCTGCCACAGTGCCCTCTGTAGAGGCTGCCAAAGTGCCCTCTGTAGAGGCTGCCCCAGTGCTCTCTGTAGAGGCTGCCCCAGTGCCCTCTGTAGAGGCTTCCCCAGTGATGTCAGGGGCTTGCCCAGAGCTGGAGTCCCAGGCAGAGCGCTAGTAGGCTCTTCTTGGGACTCCAGCTGTGCTCCTGACATCACTGGGACTCCTGCTCTGGGGAAGCCCCTGACATCATTGTCGATGTATGGACAGCGATGTCAGAGGCTTCCCCAGAGTCCCGGAGCAGAGCCAATAATAGCGCTCTGCCCGGGACTCCGCTCTAGGGAAGACCCTGACACACTGTCCATATATAGGCAGCGATGTCAGGGAATTCCACAGAGTCCCGGAGCAGAGCCGACACCAGCGCTCTGCTCGGGACTCCGGCTCTGGGGAAACCCCAGACATCGCTGTTCATATGTGGACAGCGATGTCAGGGAATTCCACAGAGTCCAGGAGCAGAGCCGACACCAGCGCTCTGCTCCGCTCTGGGCAAGACCCTGACACACTGTCCATATATGGGCAGCGATGTCAGGGAATTCCACAGAGTCCCGGAGCAGAGCCGACACCAGCACTCTGCTCGGGACTCCGGCTCTGGGGAAGCCCCAGACATCGCTGTTCATATGTGGACAGCGATGTCAGGGAATTCCAGAGTCTCGGAGCAGAGCCGATACTAGCGGCTCTGTGTCCCGCGGGCCGCAGATGACAGCCCCAAGGGCCGCATGCGGCCCACGGGCCGCGTGCTTGAGACCCCTGGTCTATACAGTATATGTAACTGGAGTTGTGCATGGGGGGTTCCCCGTATTTGTCCTTAGCTACTATCAGCTTTTCCTACCGCTAAAGTATGGCGATTAAATTTATGTCCTTAAATGCTAAAGGATTAAATTCCCCGTTCAAGAGGTCATCGATGTGGAGAGATGTACTCTCATCTCAGGTGGATGTGCTCTGTATTCAGGAGACGCATTTCACTCAATAAGCTAGCCCTAGATTCTCACACCACAAATACCCTATCATTTATAAAGTCAAAATCTGAACAAAAAAAGGCGGGAGTTTTGATTGCCTTCCGTGATTCTGTATCTTTTAATTTAACAAAGTCTATTGTTGATGAGGGGGGACGATTCATTATTTTGGTGAGACTTCTCAATAATGTCCAGATAACGATTGTTAATATTTATGCTCCAAATTCCTCTCAAATTCGCTTCCTAAACAAACTCATGAGACGAGTTAAAAAAAATTGCATGTGGGCAGCTTATTCTCTGCGGAGACTTTAACTTGATCTCGGACGCTCAGTGGGACACTACATGTCAGAGCAGGAGATCTTCCCCCACACTGTCTCCTTGGTTACACAACACAGAACTGTATGATACGTTCAGGTGTCACAATTCCTCACCTAAAGCATACACATTTTACTCTCCGAGACACCGGACCTTTTCTAGAATTGACCTTTTTATGGTGAACAGAGAAACGTTACGACAAATTAGATCATCGGATAAAGGAGTCACAACCTCTACACTGTCTCCTTGGTTACACAACACAGAACTGTATGATACGTTCAGGTGTCACAATTCCTCACCTAAAGCATACACATTTTACTCTCCGAGACACCGGACCTTTTCTAGAATTGACCTTTTTATGGTGAACAGAGAAACGTTACGACAAATTAGATCATCGGATAAAGGAGTCACAACCTGGTCCGATCATGCCCCCATATATCTGCAAATAGAACTCTCACAATCCACTCGTCCTATAGCAACATGGCGAATTAATAATGTTCTCCTTAAAATACCTACATATAGAGATAACATTGCATCTAAACTACAAGAATACTTTCAATTTAATGCTGTGGAGGATACTAGTCCTTGCTCGGTGTGGAATGCTCACAAAGCAGTGATGAGGGTAATTTTAATCCAGCAGGGAGCCCGGTATAAGAAACAGGAATTAGCTAAATTCACATCCCTGATGGATCAAATACGCTATCTGGAGGCACAACAGCAGGAGACAAAATCTATGTCCGGTCACGATGATCTTATGTCCTTAAGACGTCAACTTAGGTCTTTATTACTAGATGATTATGATAAAAAGGTTACTTCCCTACGCATGACATATTATACCTCTTATAATAAAGCCAGCAAGCTAATGTCCCAGAGAATTAAGGGAAGACGTCTGAAATCCATTATACCTCATCTGATCTCACCGGAGAATGGCTCCAAAATTATACACCTACAAGAAATAGTCAACCAATTTGGTGTTTTTTATTCTAAACTTTATAATCTTAAAGAGGATCCGTCTGTCCCCCAACCCACTGACATGAATATCAATGCCTTCTTAAACTCAGTGCACTACCAACACTAAAGCCGGATCAATTGTCCCTATTAAATGCTCCTGTCACTCCCCTGGAGGTTTCCAAAATTATTGGTGTACTGAAATCGGATAAAGCACCAGGCCCTGATGGTTACTCTAATGAGTATTATCGCGCTTTCACACCGATTCTCTCTCCTCATATGACAGCAGTATATAACCGTGCTCTAGAAACGGGAAGTCTCCCTAACGAAATGCTGCAAGCCACAATAGTCACCATCCCTAAACCGGGAAAGTCTCCCACCACCCTGGCTAATTTTCGACCGATTTCCCTCCTCAACTCTGATACGAAAATATATGCAAAAATTTTAGCCACTCGTTTGATAGAGATTCTCCCCACACTGATACTTTCGGACCAGGTTGGATTCACGAAGAGGCGACAGGCCTCTGACGGCACCAGACGCATTATCAATCTCTTAGCAAAAGTGGGGGGTAGTAGGACGCCTTCTCTCTTCCTTACCCTGGATGCAGAGAAGATGTTCGACAGAATACATTGGGGTTTTGGTTTTGAGACTCTGCGTTGATTTGGTTTTGGAGGTCCTATATTACAGGCTATCCAGGCTCTATATACATCTCCCTCAGCTAGGGTATTGTCCAACGGTTCTCTCTCCATACCTTTTAATATCACAAATGGGACACGACAGGGGTGCCCGCTCTCACCGTTGTTGTTTACGTTAGTTACGGAACCATTTGCGGAATCTATTCGCTCCAATATAAATATAAGAGGGATACCAATAGGATTCCGTCAACATAAACTAGGTCTATTTGAAGATGATGTCATCCTGACGGTTACTGACCCTTTATCTTCTCTCCGAGAAATAATGAAGGTAATATCGAGATTTGGATTAGTCTCATATTACAAGATTAATGCCACAAAATCCCAAATGTTAGGGCTTTTCATCAATCATAAGTTGAAGGGAGCCATTCAAGCCGAATTCCCTTTCAAATGGGAGAACACTTCTATCCCTTATTTGGGGATCCAGGTTGGGTTCCCACTTTCTCTGATGTCTAGATTGAATCTAGAACCCTTGCTGACCTCTATCCAGGAAGATCTCAACAACATCTCTAAACATGAACCTTCCTGGCTGGGGCGTAACGTCTGTTATAAAATGTTTATCTTACCTAAAATTTTGTATTTGTTACGTACTGTATCGGTCCCTATACCATCTTCTATTCTCATGAAGTTCCAAAAACAACTTAGAACATTTATATCGGGAGGCCGACATTCGAGGATAGCTACATCCACCTTGATAGCGAATGGACGTAGAGGGGGGTTGGGGATGCCTAATATTATTTCCTACCATAAAGCATTGATTGTCAAGCAACTATGTGCCTGGATTTCCCCAACCTCACTGGCTAACTGGACTTCCATTGAGCAGAGTCTGACGGGCACTAATTCTCTTAGGAGTGTCCTGTTGGCTTATGCGGTAAAACCATCTCTACCCCTTCCAGTGGTTCCCACAATAAAGGTATCTGTACAGGCTTGGTTGTCCCTTTTAACGGCCACTTCCGCCACCGAACGGGGTGCACCATTTCCCTTACTCTTAAACGTTCTTGAAGTGATGCTTCCAGGCTTGAGGGTGCAGACATGGGTAGGGTGTGGTATACACCATATTTCTGACTTGTATCGAGGGGATAGTCTACGGCCATTCCCAGATCTCGTTGATATGTACCGAGTCCCAGATAGGGAGATATTCTGGTATGTGCAGATTGCATCTTATTTAAATATGTTTCCAACTAGTACGGCCTCCTTACCACGGTTTATATGTGATCATCTCTCTAACCCCAGCAAAGGGGACCTGAATTTTACAAAACGTATATATGACTGCCTAAATGGGGATGTGGAGATCAACAAGTGGGCTCATTTTCTAGGATGGGAACAGGACTTGGGATAGACGTTTACCAAAGAGCAGTGGGCTGCAGCTATCAAATGGACGATGAAATCCTCCTTGTGTATGAATCTCTTAGAGGTCTACCACAAAGTGTTGATGAGATGGTATTATACACCATCCAAACTTGCTAGGATTTACCCCCACACGTCGGCCTTATGCTGGAGGGGATGTGGCCAGATAGGGTCTATTTTGCATATTTTGTGGAGGTGCCCTATTATAATGCAATTGTGGGAGGATGTATTTCATCTTCTTTCCTCAGTTCTGGGAATCCCCATTAAAGGGAATGTGTTGCCAGAAAAACATGTTTTTTTTAAAAAAATTAAACATTTAGTGTGTGGGTGATTAAACATTGTTCAAATTTTTTTTATTTTTTTCGCGAGTCAGGAAATATTATAAATTTTTTCTAATTTATAATACTACCCATTTTTGGTCACTAGATGGAGCTAGTTCCCAAAATTGCAGCATTGCAACATTGGGTTAAAAGCCCTCGCTCTAGTGAGCTCTCAGCATCCCCCCCTCCTTTATCCTGGCTAGCGCCGGGATAAACGAGGGGTTTGAAAGGTTTAACCTCCTACACTGTGTGTCACCATTTTTTGAGGTAACCCACAGTGTAGTAGGTTTACATACAGTAGTAAACACACACAAACACTAACATACATTGAAATCTCTTACCTGCTCCTGCCGCCGCGGCTCCCTCCGGCCCGTCCGCTCCGTTTGCTGCCGCTGTTCCATGTGCACAAGTCCGGAAGCCGCGACCGGAAGTAGTAATATTACTGTCCGGCCGCGACTTCCGGTCCACAGGAAAATGGCGCCGGACGGCGCCAATTTCGAATAGGACTGTGTGGGAGCGGCGCATGCGCAGTTCCCACACAGACGCCGTACACGGCAGTCAATGGGACGGGAGCCGTTCGCAGTCCCTATGGGACTGTGGCTGCCGTATTCCATGTCTGTGTGTGTCGTTAATCGACACACACAGAAATGGAACAAAAAATGGCAGCCCCCATAGGGAAGAAAAAGTGTAAAAATAAGAAACAGTAAAACACAAACACACAAATGAATATAAACGTTTTTATTAAAGCACTAACATCTTTAACATATAAAAAAATTATTTGTGATGACACTGTTCCTTTAACAAGGATCCTGTGTTGGATATACTGTCAATGGGGCTGGAAGACATTCCACATGATTTTAGGTGCTTGGTGGGCAATGTGCTTCTCACAACCAAACTGTTAATAGCCAAGGCTTGGAAATCTTCCACATCTCCTTCCTGTAATGAAGTAATAGGGAGTGTGTCCAATCATTGTACCTATGAACGACTATTTTATCTCTGGAATCACAGATATGTTGTCTTTTCCACTAGGTGGGGCCCATGGATGTGACACTTTGTGGACTGTAGAGACCAATTACCTATACCAACCTGATTTTTTTTTTCTTCCCTTCCTGTCCTTCCTTTCTCCACCCTAAGTTATGAAAATATGTTTGACACTTTTCATGTGACTTGCTGTACATTCTTGGATACTATTGTATTTGATATTTGAGCATTGGTTATGAATATTAATGTATTGATTGAAGATGTCAATGGTTATGGTTAAAAATTTTCTACCATGGCTACACTTAAGATAGTTTTGCATAATGTGCGGGGTTTGAATGTGCCGCAGAAGCGTAGTCAAGTGCTTAGTTTGTTAAAAAAGAACGCGGCGAGTATTGCCCTTTTTCAGGAGACACATTTTAAACATGATAAAATTCCCCCGCTCCCCATTGGTGAATTTACCTTATGGTTCCACAGTACTTATCATGCAGCAGCTAAAGGGGTGAGCATTGCCTTTAATAAGTGAGTACCTTTTACACTTATGACAGAAATGAAGGATGACGACGGCAGGAACTTATTTGTGAAGGGGAGAAAAGGGGGAAACGTTTACACTGTAGCCAATCTGTATGCACCTAATGTGAATCAAACTATTGCTACAGGATTTTGCTGAAGGGTTTTTAGTGGTTGGTGGAGATTTTAATATTCCTCTGAACCCTATGCTAGATAAAACTGGTTCTCAACATGTGTCTTTTCGTAAATTATCTAAACTGAATAAGATCTTACACTCTCTACATTTGGTGGACATGTGGAGACTATTTCACCCCACGGATAAAGATTATACATATTTTTCTCCTACACATGACACGTACCATAGACTGGATTATATTTTTTCTTTCGCAGAGATGTACTCCCTGGGTGCAATTTGTGGACATTGGAAATATTGTGCTTTCAGACCATGCTCCTGTATCTTTAACTATGAGATTGGTAGATATTCCAAAGAGAGATTGGAGCTGGAGGCTTAAAGGGAATGTGTTGCCAGAAAAACATGTTTCTTTTTTTTTAATTAAACATTTAGTGTGTAGGTGATTAAACATTGTTCAAATTTTTTTTCTTTTTTTCACGAGTCAGGAAATATTATAAATGAGATTCTAATTTATAATATTTCCCATTGCTGGTCACTAGATGGAGCTATTCCCAAAATTGCAGCATTGCAAAATTGGGTAAAAAGCCCTCGCTCTAGTGAGCTCCCAGCATCCCCCCCTCCTTTATCCTGGCTAGTGCCGGGATAAACGAGGGGTTTGAAAGGTCTAACCTCCTACACTGTGTGTCGCCATTTTTTGAGCTAACACACAGTGTAGTAGGTTTACATACAGTAGTAAACGTACACAAACACGAACATACATTGAAATCTCTTACCTGCTCCTGCCGCCGCGGCTCCCTCCAGCCCGTCCGCTCCGTCTTCTGCCGCTGGTCCAAGTGCACAAGTCCGGAAGCCGCGACCGGAAGTAGTAATCTTACTGTCCGGCCGCGACTTCCGGTCCACAGGAAAATGGCGCCGGACGGCGCCAATTTCAAATTGGACTGTGTGGGAGCGGCGCATGTGCAGTTCCCACACAGACGGCGTACACAGAAGTGGATGGGACGGGACCCGTTCGCAGTCCCTATGGGACTGTGGCTGCCGTATTCCATGTCTGTATGTGTCGTTAATCGACACATACAGAAATGGAACAAAAAATTGCAGCCCCCATAGGGAAGAAAAAGTGTAAAAATAAGAAAAAGTAAAACACAAACACACAAATAAATATAAACGTTTTTAATAAAGCACTAACATCTTTAACATATTAAAAAAAAAATAGTGATGACACTGTTCCTTTAACAATACCCTCATTGCTGATACTTCTAATGTGCATATTGTTGAGAATCATTTGTCTCAGTATTTTCTTCACAACGCTTCTGACTCTATATCAGCACCTATTCTGTGGGAGGCACATAAGTCAGTTATTAGGGGAGAACTCATTTCCTTAGGTTCCTATGTGAAAAAACAGAGGACCCAAACTCTGGACTCTTTGTTTGCCCAGATTTCTTGCCTAGAGGGGACGCATAAGAAGACTAAGGCTGCTTCTTCTTTGAAGGAACTGTCTGATCTCCGAGATAGAGTTAAAGATGTTCTAAATATTCTGTTGGCTAAAATGATTCAAATTTTGAAGTTTAAACAATATGCACATGGTGATAGAGGTAATAAGATTATGTAATGTCGAGGTAGGGAGACAGACAAGTGAGCCCTAATCTACCTGCCACTCAGTCCAGGGACGCCTAGGACGGGCCGTGCAAGTAGGCAGGCCTACTTGCACGGCCCGTCCTAGGCGACGGCGTACAACTGGGCGACGGTCCCTACGCTCAATAAGTGCACGAAAGACAAACAGACAAGGGTACACAGAAGCTAAGGGAAATGGGGCAGTTGCCCACGGCAACGCCGTGAGCAACAAGAGTAGTGAATGAGCCGAGTCAAACCAGGAGTGTACGCGGTACCAAACGCAGAGCAGGAGCGTAGTCAGTAAAGCCAGGGTCAATTTGAAGCAAAGGTCAATAGTACTAGCAGGAGCAGCAGAGCCAGGAAACAAGACAGAATCACAGGCAAGGAAGAGCAGGAAATGAAGGTATAAATAGACCGAGGGCATGAGCTTGCTCCGTCTGGCCAGGCTGTGATAGGTTCAGCCTCCCAGCCTGAGTGGTAGCAGATCGAGTCACTCTATCAGACCTAGGAGCAGATGCAGACTGATTAACCACGGGCGTCGACAAAGAAGCTGTGTCTGGCAGATCCTTTACAGATGATGACAGCTCTGATACGTAAGAACCGCGGACATACCTTTATCTCGGACATAAAGATTTCTGGAGGGAACTTGGTTACATATACTAACCTCATAGCAGATGCCTTTCAGGCATTTTATCAGGATCTTTATAACATTAAAGATCAAGCCACCATCGGTTTGAGTAATATTCCAGACACAGAGCTTATGACCTCATTTCTAAACTCTATCGACCTACCAACTTTAGATGGCGAGGCCATAGAGATGCTGCTACGTCTCTTTTCGGAGTCCGAATTGGAGAAAGTGCTCTCTACTATCCCTTCGGGGAAAAGCCCTGGTCCCGATGGTTTCCCGATTGGATATTATAAATCTTTTAAATCTATACTACTCCCACACTACACTGCCATGTGCAACTCCTTATTTACCAACAGCTCACTTCCTAAACAGTCCCTTGAAGCACATATAACTATCTTGCCCAAAGAGGGGAAAGATCCCACTTTATGTGGTAGTTATAGGCCGATATCCTTGCTTAACACTGACATTAAGTGGGGGGGCAAGGCACTCGTTTCTAGAATTGGTCATATACTGCCTGGGTTGATAGGGGGTGACCAAATAGGCTTTGTTAGGAACAGACAGGGTAAAGATGTCTGTTGCATTTGCCAAATCTAACGGCATTCCATCGGTTCTTCTCGGTACAGATGCTGAGAAGGCATTTGACAGGGTCAGTTGGCCATTTCTTGAAGCCACCTTACGGAAATGTGGGTTTCCTCAGATGTTTATTGGGGTCATTTTCTCCCTCTACAAGTCTCCTAGTGCTAAGATTAAGGTAAACGGAACTCTCTCAAATTGCTTTAATATATGTAATGGTACTAGGCACGGCTGCCCCCACTCCCCTTTATTTGTACTAATTATGGAGGCTCTTCTACAAAAGATTTGGCAAGATCCCGTGATAGAAGGGTTGACGGTTTGTTCATATACCCATAAAACAGCTGCATTTGCGGATGATCTTTTGGTCTTGACCACCAATCCAGCTGTTTAAATTCCTCATCTAATAAGTATATTTGAAATGTTTGGCAAGGTATCCAATTTTAAGGTTAACTTTGGGAAGTCGGAGGCTCTAAATGTGTCTGCGCCTGCTGCACTTATAGAAACTATTAAGGTTTGCTCTCCCTTTCAATGGCCATCTACTTCCATAAAATATTTGGGCATTCACCTTACCAAAGATATCTGTAAACTATATCAATACAACTATCTACCTTTATTGACCACAGTACAGAAACTTCTCCATAGTTTTAAAGTCCCATTTCTTTCATGGATGGGTCATAAGAACCTGCTTAAGACTATAGTACCTACATTTTTGTATCTGCTGCAAACATTACTCATCTGGCTACCCAGATCCTTCTTCGATAAAACTAGAAAACTGTTCTCCAAGTTCCTGTGGAATAACTGCAGACCCAGACTCAAATATAACTATCTTATTCAGAAGCCTAAATTGGGGGGTATTGGGGTTCCGGATGTTCTTACATATTATAAAGCTAACCAATTAAATAGATGGATGGATCTTATTATTAGCTCTACACATACTTTATGTAATGAATTAGAGAAGGACCTTATTCCATTGTCAGATAAATTATTTTTATGGAATTTAAGACATTTTTCACCAATGACGTCTTGCTCCAGTGTATTGTTACAGGGTGTTTTTAGTGTTGGCAGGAGATTCATCATACTCTCCCCCTTATGTCTAAGAATTACCCGTTAATGCCCTTAAAGGGTTATTCCCAAGTTGAGTCCAATTTTTTTTTTTTTTACATTCTAAGCTGGAATTTAATATTAAAACATTTGCTGCTAAAATTTTAAAAAAATTCATTCCCTAACTACCTTTTTTTACACTTGATAACTCAGCTAGTGCTGGTTATCTTTTGTAAAAAGGGGCGTGAGCGGCTCGATGTCAATCAAGCTGCTCTGCAGTGTGCGCGCTCCCGACGTTGCTAGATACTGTAGTTCTAGCAACATCGGCAGAATATTCGTCTCAACCAGGCACGGTAAGCCTGGTTGAGACGAACACAACGTAAATGTCAACAACACTACACTATATTCCCCCCCGTTTCGGCAAGCCACTTCTCCTCCCCACCCTCTCACTACATGTAATTTTTCTAGCCGCCGCACCGGTGCTGCATCAGCACCCGGCGAACAACATAAAATATATAAATAAAATAAACTCACCTAAGACGTTCCTACGGAGTTCTGACCGGTCCCGTCACTTGCCATCTTACTGCTACTTGGCGCAGCTCGCATTCATAGTAACAATGCGGTGTGGCGCAGATGACGTAATCATATCACGCTCACGGCCCCGGGACTGGATGGGTTACACCCTAGAATTCTTAAAGAGCTTGTTTCAGTTATTTCTGTCCCCCTTTTCATAATATTCAGAGAATCTCTAGTGACTGGTATAGTGCCAAGGGACTGGCGCAGGGCAAATGTGGTGCCTATTTTCAAAAAGGGCTCTAGGTCTTCCCCGGGTAATTATAGACCAGTAAGCTTAACATCCATCGTGGGGAAAATGTTTGAGGGGCTATTGAGGGACTATATACAGGATTATGTGACAATAAATAGCATTATAAGTGACAGCCAGCACGGTTTTACTAAGGACAGAAGTTGTCAAACTAACCTAATCTGTTTTTATGAAGAGGTGAGCAGAAGTCTAGACAGAGGGGCCGCTGTGGATTTAGTGTTTTTGGACTTTGCAAAGGCATTTGACACTGTCCCCCATAGACGCCTAATGGGTAAATTAAGGACTATAGGTTTAGAAAATATAGTTTGTAATTGGATTGAGAATTGGCTCAAGGACCGTATCCAGAGAGTTGTGGTCAATGATTCCTTCTCTGAATGGTCACCGGTTATAAGTGGTGTACCCCAGGGTTCAGTGCTGGGACCCCTATTATTCAACTTATTTATTAATGATATAGAGGATGGGATTAATAGCACGATTTCTATTTTTGCAGATGACACCAAGCTATGTAATATAGTTCAGACTATGGAAGATGTTCATGAATTACAGGCAGATTTAAACAAACTAAGTGTTTGGGCGTCCACTTGGCAGATGAAGTTTAATGTAGATAAATGTAAAGTTATGCATCTGGGTACCAACAACCTGCATGCATCATATGTCCTAGGGGGAGCTACACTGGCGGATTCACTTGTTGAGAAGTATCTGGGTGTACTTGTAAATCATAAACTCAATAACAGCATGCAGTGTCAGTCAGCTGCTTCAAAGGCCAGCAGGATATTGTCGTGTATTAAAAGAGGCATGGACTCGCGGGACAGGGATGTAATATTACCACTTTACAAAGCATTAGTGAGGCCTCATCTAGAATATGCAGTCCAGTTCTGGGCTCCAGTTCATAGAAAGGATGCCCTGGAGTTGGAAAAAATACAAAGAAGAGCAACGAAGCTAATAAGGGGCATGGAGAATTTAAGTTATGAGGAAAGATTGAAAGAATTAAACCTATTTAGCCTTGAAAAAAGACGACTAAGGGGGGACATGATTAACTTATATAAATATATGAATGGCACATACAAAAAATATGGTGAAATCCTGTTCCTTGTAAAACCCCCTCAAAAAACAAGGGGGCACTCCCTCCGTCTGGAGAAAAAAAGGTTCAAGCTGCAGAGGCGACAAGGCTTCTTTACAGTAAGAACGGTGAATTTATGGAATAGTCTACCGCAGGAGCTGGTCACAGCAGGGACAGTAGATGGCTTTAAAAAAGGGTTAGATAATTTCCTAGAACAAAAAAATATTAGCTCCTATGTGTAGAAATTCCTTCCCTTTTCCCTTCCCTTGGTTGAACTTGATGGACATGTGTCTTTTTTCAGCCGTACTAACTATGTAACTATGTAACTATGTAACATGATTACTTCATCTGCGCCCACCGCTTTGTTATTGTGAATGGAAGCAGTAAGAAGAAAAGTGACAGGACCGTTCAGATCTTCATGGGGACCTCTTAGGTGAGTTTATGTATGTTTTCATGTATGTATGTTTGCATATATGTATGTATGTATGTTTGTATGTATGTATATATGCGTGTGTATGTATATATGTATGTATGTTTGCATGTATGTATGCATGTTTGCATGCATGTATGTATGTGTGTATATATGTATGTATGTGCATGTATGCATGTATGTATGTATATATGTGTGTGTGTGTGTATGTATGTATGTATGTATGTTTGCATGTATATATGTGCATGCTTGTATATATGTATGTATGTATGTTTGCATGTTTGTTTGTATGTATGTATGTTTGCATGTATGTAAGTATGTATGTATGATTGTATGTATGTATGTTTGCATCTATGTACACTACCGTTCAAAAGTTTGGGGTCACCCAGACAATTTTGTGTTTTCCATGAAAACTCACACTTATATTTATCAAATGACTTGCGAAATGACTAGAAAATATAGTCAAGACATTGACAAGGTTAGAAATAATGATTTTTATTTTAAATAATAATTTTCTCCTTCAAACTTTGCTTTCGTCAAAGTATGCTCCATTTGCATCAATTACAGCATTGCAGACCTTTGGCATTCTAGCTGTTAATTTGCTGAGGTAATCGGGAGAAATTTCGCCCCATGCTTCCAGAAGGCCCTCCCACAAGTTGGATTGGCTTGATGGGCACTTCGTGCATACCATACGGTCAAGCTGCTCCCACAACAGCTCTATGGGGTTGAGGTCTGGTGACTGCACTGGCCACTCCATTACAGATAGAATACCAGCTGCTTGCTTCATCCCTAGACGTAGACGTTGACACTGGCGTTTTGCGGGTACTATTTAGTGAAGCTGCCAGTTGAGGACCTGTGAGGCGTCTATTTCTCAAACTAGAGACTCTAATGTACTTGCCTTGTTGCTCAGTTGTGCAGCGGGGCCTCCCACTTCTCTTTCTACTCTGGTTAGAGCCTGTTTGTGCTGTCCTCTGAAGGGAGTAGTACACACCGTTGTAGGAAATCTTCAGTTTCTTGGCAATTTCTTGCATGGAATAGCCTTCATTTCTAAGAACAAGAATAGACTGTCAAGTTTCACATGAAAGCTCTCTTTTTCTAGCCATTTGGAGAGTTTAATCGAACCCACAAATGTAATGCTCCAGATTCTCAACTAGCTCAAAGGAAGGTCAGTTTTATAGCTCCTCTAAACAGCAAAACTGTTTACAGCGGTGCTAACATAATTGAACAAGGGTTTTCAAGTGTTTTCTAATCATCCATTAGCCTTCTAACACAGTTAGCAAACACAATGTACCATTAGAACACTGGAGTGATGGTTGCTGGAAATGGGCCTCTATACACCTATGTAGATATTGCATTAAAAACCAGACGTTTGCAGCTAGAATAGTCATTTAGCACATTAACAATGTATAGAGTGTATTTCTGATTAATTTTATGTTATCTTCATTGAAAAAAACTGTGCTTTTCTTTCAAAAATAAGGAAATTTCTAAGTGACCCTAAACTTTTGAACGGTAGTGTATGTATGTTTGCATGTATGTATGTATATATGTGTGTGTGTGTGTGTGTGTGTGTGTGTGTGTGTGTGTGTGTGTGTGTGTGTGTGTGTGTGTGTGTGTGTGTCAACGTCTACAATGAAGAGGCGACTCCGGGATTCTGGCCTTCAGGGCAGAGTGGCAAAGAAAAAGCCACATCTGAGACTGGCTAATAAAAGGAAAAGATTAATATGGGCAAAAGCACACAGACATTGGACAGAGGAAGATTGGAAAAAAGTGTTATGGACAGACAAATCGAAGTTTGAGGTGTTTGGATCACACAGAAGAACATTTGTGAGACGCAGAACAACTGAAAAGATGGTGGAAGAATGCCCGACGCCATCTGTCAAGCATGGTGGAGGTAATGTGATGGTCTGGGGTTGCTTTGGTGCTGGTAAAGTGGGAGATTTGTACAAGGTAAAAGGGATTTGGAATAAGGAAGGCTATCACTCCATTTTGCAACGACATGCCATATCCTGTGGACAGCGCTTGATTGGAGCCAATTTAATCCTACAACAGGACAATGACCCAAAGCACACCTCCAAATTATGCAAGAACTATTTAGGGAAGAAGCAGGCAGCTGGTATTCTATCTGTAATGGAGTGGCCAGCGCAGTCACCAGATCTCAACCCCATAGAGCTGTTGTGGGAGCAGCTTGACCGTCTGGTACGTAAGAAGTACCCATCAAGCCAATCCAACTTGTGGGAGGGCCTTCTGGAAGCATGGGGTGAAATTTCTCCCGATTACCTCAGCAAATTAACAGCTAGAATGCCAAAGGTCTGCAATGCTGTAATTGATGCAAATGGAGCATTCTTTGACGAAAGCAAAGCTTGAAGGAGAAAATTATTATTTCAAATAAAAATCATTATTTCTAACCTTGTCAATGTCTTGACTACATTTTCTAGTCATTTTGCAAGTCATTTGATAAATATAAGTGTGAGTTTTCATGGAAAACACAAAATTGTCTGGGTGACCCCAAACTTTTGAACGGTAGTGTATGTATATATGTGTGTATGTATGTGTGTATGTGTGTGTGTATGTATGTATGTATGTATGTAAGTTTTTATGTTTGTATGCATGTATGTATGTATGTATGTATGTATGCATGCATGTATGTATGTATGTATGTTTGAGTGTATGTACAGTGAAGGAAATAAGTATTTGATCCCTTGCTGATTTTGTAAGTTTGCCCACTGTCAAAGACATGAACAGTCTAGAATTTTTAGGCTAGGTTAATTTTACCAGTGAGAGATAGATTATATAAAAAAAAAAAAAAGAAAATCACATTGTCCAAATTATATATATTTATTTGCATTGTGCACAGAGAAATAAGTATTTGATCCCTTTGGTAAACAAGACTTAATACTTGGTGGCAAAACCCTTGTTGGCAAGCACATCAGTGAGACATTTTTTGTAGTTGATGATGAGGTTTGCACACATGTTTGATGGAATTTTGGCGCACTCCTCTTTGCAGATCGTCTGTAAATCATTAAGATTTTGAGGCTGTCGCTTGGCAACTCGGATCTTCAGCTCCCTCCATAAGTTTTCGATGGGATTAAGGTCTGGAGACTGGCTAGGCCACTCCATGACCTTAATGTGCTTCTTTTTGATCCACTCCTTTGTTGCCTTGGCTGTATGTTTCGGGTCATTGTCGTGCTGGAAGACCCAGCCAAGAGCCATTTTTAATGTCCTGGTGGAGGGAAGGAGGTTGTCACTCAGGATTTGACGGTACATGGCTCCATCCATTCTCCCATTGATGCGGTGAAGTAGTCCTGTGCCCTTAGCAGAGAAACACCCCCAAAACATTATGTTTCCACCTCCATTCTTGACAGTGGGGACAGTGTTCTTTGGGTTATAGGCAGCATTTCTCTTCCTCCAAACACGGCGAGTTGAGTTAATGCCAAAGAGCTCAATTTTAGTCTCATCTGACCACAGCACCTTCTCCCAATCACTCTCAGAATCATCCAGATGTTCATTTGCAAACTTCAGACGGGCCTGTACATGTGCCTTCTTGAGCAGGGAGACCTTGCGGGCACTGCAGGATTTTAATCCATTACGGCGTAATGTGTTACCAATGGTTTTCTTGGTGACTGTGGTCCCAGCTGCCTTGAGATCATTAACAAGTTCCCCCCATGTAGTTTTCGGTTGAGCTCTCACCTACCTCAGGATCAAGGATACCCCACGAGGTGAGATTTTGCATGGAGCCCCAGATCGATGTCGATTGACAGTCATTTTGTATGCCTTCTATTTTCTTACTATTGCACCAACAGTTGTCTCCTTCTCACCCATCGTCTTACTTATGGTTTTGTAGCCCATTCCAGCCTTGTGCAGGTCTATGATCTTGTCCCTGACATCCTTAGAAAGCTCTTTGGTCTTGCCCATGTTGTAGAGGTTAGAGTCAGACTGATTAATTGAGTCTGTGGACAGGAGTCTTTTATACAGGTGACCATTTAAGACAGCTGTAACTGATCTGGAGGAGGCTGAACTCTGAGGCTGGGTTCACACGACCTATTTTCAGGCGTAAACGAGGCGTATTATGCCTCAATTTACGCCTGAAAATACGGCTCCAATACGTCGGCAAACATCTGCCCATTCATTTGAATGGGTTTGCCGACGACCTGTAATTTACGCGTCGTCGTTTGACAGCTGTCAAAAGACGACGCGTAAAATTACAGCCTCGTCAAAAGAAGTGCAGGACACTTCTTGGTACGTTTTTGGAGCCGTTTTCTCATAGACTGTATTGAAAACAGCTCCAAAAACGGCGCGAAAACGGCGCGAAAAACGGCGCGAAAAACTGCGCGAAAAACGTGAGTTGCTCAAAAAACGTCTGAAAATCAGGTGCTGTTTTCCCTTGAAAACAGCTCCGTATTTTCAGACGTTTTTGGCTCAGCGTGTGAACATACCCTGAATGGTTGGTAGGGGATCAAATAATACATATAATAATACATTTCATAACAAATAATACATTTCTCTGTGCACAATGCAAATAAATATATATAATTTTAACAATGTGATTTTCAGTTTTTTTTTTAAATATAATCTATCTCTCACTGGTAAAATTAACCTAGCCTAAAAATTCTAGACTGTTCATGTCTATGGACAGTGGGCAAACTTACAAAATCAGCAAGGGATCAAATACTTATTTCCTTCACTGTATGTATATTTGCATGTATGTTTGCATGTATGTATGATGGCATGTATGTATGTATGTATATATGTGCATGTATGTATGCATGTTTACATGTATGTATGTATGTTTGCATGTATATATGTTTGCATGTATGTATGTATGTATGCATGTATGTATGCTGGCATGTATGTATGTTTGCATGCATGTATGTTTGCATGTATGTATGTTGGCATGTATGTATGTATGTATGTATGTATATATATGTGCATGTATGTATGCATGTTTACATCTATGTATGTTTGCATGTATATATGTTTGCATGTATGTTTGCATGTATGTATGCTGGCATGTATGTATGTTGGCATGCATGTATGTATGTATGTATGTATATATGTGCATGTATGTTTGCATGTATGTATGTTTGCATGTATATATGTGCATGCTTGTATATATGTATGTATGTATGTTTGCATGTTTGTTTGTATGTATGTATGTTTGCATGTATGTATGTTGGCATGTATGTATGCATGTATGTATGTTTGGATGTATATATGTTTGCATGTATGTATGTTTGTTTGTATATATGTCTGTATGGCCATGTATGATACTGTCTGCTGGCACCCTGTATCTAAGCCATCTTTACGGCAGGCTTCTATACATGGTATAACAGTCATTATTACACATGAAACTGAAACTAAGCCTACGACATTGTTTTATTCACTTTTTTTTTATAGTGTTTTTTTTACCGGTTTGGTCATTGGACTACGTCGGTTTCGAGGACTACTTTGATGACAGCTTTTTTTTCAACAATAAAATGGTTAATGAGGGTTGTGTTGGTGGTGCTTTATTTCAATAAAATATTTTATCTATATCTTTGTCTTTTCTTTTCAACTTTTATTACTACCATTTTAGTAATGGCCGCTGAGTGACAGCATCCATTACTAAGGCGAGGCTTAGTGTTAGCCAGTGTAGAGGCTAACACTAACCACCATTATTACCCCGGTACCAGGTGTGCCGGGAAGAGCTAGGTACGATCAAGTACCCGACCATCTGTTGTGATGGTCGGGCACTGGGGCGGCCGCAGGTTGGTATTATGAGGCTGGGAAGGGGCAAATACAGTGGACCGTCCCACCCTTGTAATGCTAAGCTGCTGCTGCTGTGTTGTATCTGGCTGGTTATAAAAATGGGGGGGGACACATATACACAAACATATACACCAATACACACATATACACAAACACACAAAAACACACACATATACACACAAACACAGACACATATACACAAACACACCAAGATATACACAAACACACATAAACAGACAAACACGCACACACACACACACACACACACACACACACACACATACACACATATACACAAACTATCACATATACACAAAAACACATATACAAACAAAAACACACACATATACCCAAACACACACATATAGACAAACACACACATATACACAAACATACACACACATATACACAAACACACACATATACACAAACACATACACAAACACACCCATCTATATACAAACACACATAAACACACAAACACATATACACACAAACATACACAAACACATATACACAAACACACCCATATATACACAAACCCACACACATAAACACACAAACATATACACACAAACATATACACAAACACATATGCACAAACACACCCATATATACACAAACACACACACACACAAAAATAAACACACAAACATATACACATACACACAAATACACCCATATATACACAAACACGCACACACATTAACACACACACACACACACACACATATACACACATATACACAAACACACAAACATATAAACAAACACATATACACAAACACACCCATATATACACAAACACACACAGACACACACACACACACACACACATATACACATACATACATATAAAAACAAAAATACACAAAGACACATACCCAAACACACATATATACACAAACACACACATACACAAACACACACACATATATACATACCTTTAGCGGAGCGCAGACTTCTCCTCGCGACTGGTGTCTCGCCCTGTAGCTACTGCGCATGCGCTGATATGCGCCGAGATGCGCATTCACGAGATAAATGACATCCTCTGCTCAGGACGGAGAGGATGTCATTACGCATGCGCGGCCAACTCTAAAGGTAAATAGCGGTGGCCGGATACCTAGACAATGAGAAAGAAACAAAGAGGGACTGACGTGGACTTCAATCAACAATCGCAAGAAAACGACATCGCTGGGCTACAGAAAGGTAATTATAAAAAAACGTCTTTCTAAGTTATGTTGAGGTTTTTTTTTACAAATAACAGACTTTCAGAATGTTTGTACTAAATATGTTGACGCATATACCTCTTTGTATTCTTTAACCCAATTTGAGACTCGCCTGCAGTGCTCTGTCACAATATGGTAAGTTTTAATATAATTTTCAATAAAACAGTACGAAGGGAAGCTACAAAAAACGGGGATTTTAGGAAAGCAAAATTCAATCAACTGAGGGAAACAATTAGTCTTATTGCTATAATGGTGGTTTCTCTTGGCTCAAATACCCACAATATATCTCTCAGATCGGAGCAGGCAAAACTAAATTGGGTATAATCCAACCCCTAAATGACATATATAAAGTACAGTTAAGTTTACCGCTCAGACGGCACTGATAACAGTCCAATATCATTCAGTATGGACACTCTCTCCCAGAAAAATGCAGTGGACAATCCGCAATCCAATGAGGGTGTAGATGGTAATTCTTATCCTTGTAGTTCCACCGAGCTCCCTATCAACGCTCTCCACATTCAAAGAACTCCTCGTAGGAAAAGGATCTTATGTCTCTAATAGATGGAAAAAGGAAAACACATAGTGCAACAGCCTCTGAAAAAAGATTGCTCCACGCCAAGTTTAATCCATACTGACAGAGGTAACAAGAAATAAAAGAATCAAGGTAAGTAAAAATCGTTAAAATTTCTAGGCGGCACACCAAACACTGTCGCCCGACCCTGGGTTTCGCCCTTCCGGCTTCCTCTGGGGCTTGAGGCTTTTAACCCTTTAGGCGTTTCACAGGAATTAAAGCAAAGTAGAGGTGAAATTTACAAATTTCATTTTTTTTTTTGGGCAAAATTCATTTGTAATAAAAGAAATTCTGTACCACAGAAGGTTTTACCCAAGAAATGCAACTCAATATTTATTGCCAAGATTCTGCAGTTTTTAGAAATATCCCACATGTGGCCCTAGTGTGCTAATGGACGGAAACACAGGCCTTAGAAGCAAAGGAGCACCTAGTGGATTTTGGGGCCTCCTTTTTATAGACTATATTTTAGGCACCATGTCAGGTTTGAAGAGGTCTTTTGGTGCCAAAACAGTAAAGACGCCCCAAAAGTGACCCCATTTTGATCCAACAGTTTTTTTGTTAAATTTATGTGGATTAGTATGTGAAAATAAAAATCTACGTTTTTTCTGAGAAAACGTAGAAATTTTAAATTTTTTCAAGGAGTAAAGGAGAAAAAACACCCTAACATATGTAAAGTAATTTCTCACAATTATAGCAAGACCCCATATGCGGTAATAAACTGTTGTTTGGACCCACAGCAGGGCTCTGAAAAGAAGGAGCACCATTTGGATTTTGGATTTCTGATTTTGCTGGAATCTTTTTCAGTGCCATGTCGCGTTTGCAATGCACTGGAGGGACCAAAACAGTGGTAACCACCCAAAAGTTACCCCATTTTGGAAACTACACCCCTTAAGGAAATTTTCTAGGGGTAAAGTTAGCATTTTGATCCCACAGTTGATTGCTGAATTCATTGTAATTAATCCATTTATTGAAAATCTACTTTTTTTCTGAA
>NC_134696.1:74274789-74277289 GCF_050947455.1 Rhinoderma darwinii | reverse complement strand
GAGGGGAAAGACAAACAGATTAGTCCCCCAGAGTGCCCCCCAGTTCTTGGCACAAACGGTAAAATAGTGTGGGACCTGCTGCATCCTCTGATGGATAAGGGGTACCACCTATACCTCGACAACTTTTATACCAGCGTTCCGCTTTTTAAGTGCCTTGTTGAAAGGAAAACAATGGCCTGTGGCACTGCTCGCAGGAATCTAAAATACCTCCCAAAGCCTTTTCTTGCTGAGAAACTGTCAGTTGGCGAAACCAGGGCACGATATGATGAAAATGTGCTCCTGGTAAAATTCAGGGACAAAAAAGAGGTCCTCATGCTCTCCACCATGCATGGCAACACCACAAGCCCAGTTTCAGTGCGTGGAACAAGCACCACTGTTTCAAAGCCTGTATGCATACAGGCCTACAACAAGCATATGGGAGGGGTGGATTTGGGAGATCAACTAATGAAGCCATACTGTGCCATGCGAAAGACGAAAGTATGGTACAAAAAACTGTCCGTATATTTAATTGAAATGGCCCTCCTCAATTCTTTTATTTTGTACCGAAGTGCTGGCAATCGTTCTAGGTACCTCGAGTACCTTGAAAAAGTAATTAAAAAATTAATTTTTAAAGACCAAGGGGAAGGAGCGAGTAGCAGGGCTTCAGGAAGTGAGGCAAATAGAATTGTCCCTGGCCAGCACTTCCCCAGTGAAGTCCCCCCAACCGAAAAAAAGAGCCATCCACAAAAACGATGTCGCGTGTGCGCGAAGAGGGGTATCCGAAAGGATACAATATATCAATGCAGCACTTGCCCCTCCAAACCAGGGCTTTGCATGAAAGAATGTTTCAGAATTTACCATTCTTCAGTGGACTACTAATTTTTTTCATGCCATTTTCAGGATGTCCATATAAACTTCATCTTAAATTTTATGTCACCTTCATTTAAAAATTGTCCACTTGTGCACCAATTGGATATATAAAACAAAACAAAAAATCATTATACCCCTAGATGAATACCACCATGGTGGCCCAAAATCACACAAGCAAAAACTAGGCCTTGAAGAGGCTCATGGTACACCTTCACTTCCGGGCCTCACCGTGTGCCTCAATACAAAAAGGTCCTATATAGGGTATCAATGAACACAGGAAAAAAAAATGAATGAATTGTGAGTTCTTTTTTTTCTCATTGGTGCTTGATACATCCCCAAAATGTTTCATCAAACCCACGCGTTTGTAAAATAAATAAAAATTAAAATTCTACCAATTTTGTTTTAATTCCTAATCTGAAAAGTAAAATTTCTCACTATACCACTAGATGAATACCTTGAGCGGTGTCGTTTTCTTAATTGGGTCACATCTTGTGAGTTTCCTCTATATTGGTACCTCATGGGCTCTGAAAACACAATATGATGCCTGAAAAATATTCCAGCAGAATCTGTGATCAAAAACCAAATGGTGCTCCCTCCTTTCTGACCCTTGCCATGTGCACATATAGCAGTTTACAGCCACATATGGGGTATTGCTGTAATCAAGAGAAAATGGGTAACAAATTGAGCAGTGCTCTTTCTCCTATTGCCCCTTGTATAAATGAAAAGTTTGGGGCTTAATCAACTTTTTATTGGAAAAAATGCAAATTTTCACTTTCACTGCCCAATGTTTATGACTTCTATGAAACATCTGTGGAGTCCAAATGCTCACTACACCCCTAAAACAAAATCCTCAATGGGTGTAGTTTCCAAAATGGGGTCACTTCTTGGGGGTTTCCACTGTACTAATACCTCAGGGGCTCTTCAAATGCAACATGGCGCCTGAAAACCATTCCAGCAAAATCTGCGCTCCAAAATCCAAATGGTGCTCCTTCCCTTCTGAGCAGAAGTTTATGACCACATATGGGGTATTTCCGTAATCAGGAGAAATTGCTTTACAAATGTTGGGGTGCTTTTTCTCCCTTTTTCCTTGTAAAAATGTGAAAATTCTATGTTTTTTCAGAAAAAAAGTATATTTTCATCTTCACAGACTAATTTCAATAAATGCAGCGAAAAACCTGTGGGGTCAAAATGCTAACTATACCGCTAGAAAAATTCCTTGAGGGGTATAGTTTCCAAAATGGGGTCACTTTTGGGGGGTTTCCACTGTTTAGGTCCCTCCAGGGCATTGCAAACATAACACGGCACCGAAAACCATTCCAGTAAAATCAGCACTCCAAAATCCAAATGGCGTTCCTTCCCTTCTGAGCCCTGCTGTGGGTCCAAACAACAATTTATTACCACATATGGGGTATTGCCGTAATCGGGAGAAATTGCTTTACAAATGTTGGGGTGCTTTTTGTCCTTTATTCCTTGCAAAAATTCGAAATTTCTACGTTTTTCAGAAAAAAAAGTATATTTTCATCTTCACAGACTAATTCCAATAAATGCAGCGAAAAACCTGTGGGGTCAAAATGCTAACTATACCGCTAGAAAAATTCCTTGAGGGGTATAGTTTCCAAAATGGGGTCACTTTTGGGGCGTTTCCACTGTT
>NC_134696.1:74237289-74269789 GCF_050947455.1 Rhinoderma darwinii | reverse complement strand
TAGAAGCAAAGAAGCACCTAGTGCATTTTGAGTCCTCTTTTTTATTAGAATATATTTTAGGCAGCATGCCAGGTTTGAAGAGGTGGTGAGGTATCAAAACAATGGAAACCCACCAGAAGTGACCCCATTTTGGAAACTACACCCCTCAAGGAATTCATTTATGGTTTTTGTTATCATTTTGACTCCACAGTTTTTTCACAGCACCTATTTGAATTGGGCTGTGAAATGAAAAAAATGATATTTTTTCCAATAAGATGTCATTTTTGTTCAAAATTTCTTATTTTCACAAAGAACAACATACCCCATTTTGTTGCCCAATTTGTCCTTAGTGCGGCAATACCCCATTTGTGGTGATAAACTGCCGTTTGGGCCCATGGGAGGGCTCAGAAGGAAAGGACCACCATTTGGCCTACTGGAGCTTTTCTGGTTCGAAGTCATGTATGCAGAAGCCCCTGAGGTACCAGTACAGTTGAAACCCCCGAGAAGTGACCCCATTTTAAAAACGACACCCCTTAAGACATTCATCTAGAGGTGTAGTGAGCATTTTGACCCCACAGGTACTGTGTAAAAGATAATGCGCAGCAGATGGTGCAGAGTGAGATTTGAAATTTTATATATATATATATATATGGCATGTCAGTGTCCGATATAGTGTGCCCAGCATGCGCCACCGGAGATATACACCCCTTAAATGGTAATGTGGGTTCTCCTGGGTACGGCAATACCCTACATGTGGCTGTTATCAGCTGCCTGGGCATACGGCAGGGCTCAGAAGGGAAAGATGAGGGGGGTAAGCTGTGCGGAGTGCATCAGGGTAAATTAAAAATCAAGGGATGTATGATACATTTTAAAACAATCTTTTATACAGAGCCCTGGTTTTTCGGGACACGTGTCACATTGGTATATTGTGTTCTTCCTTATCCCCCTCTTATAGCAGACTCTGCACCTCTTTTGACTCTTTCCCTTTCCACCGGTTTTGGGAACTTCTCCTGGAAAGTGTTGCCCTGGTACGATGCGTGTGGCCTCGCTTCCAGAAGTACTGGGTGCCCCCCCTTCCTGGTCCCTAAAGATTAGATCTTGAAATTCCAGGAAAGTTCCCCTCTGGCCTGCACATCGACGTAGCACGTATGCATTGTACAAAGCCATCTGTATGATGTGCCCGGCCAGCTTCTTATACCACACCGCATGGTGCTGTAGGGCTTCAGGACTTAATTTGACAAGTCCATCCCTCCCATGTACCTATTGTAGTCCAGGATGCAGTCTGGTTTGGGGGTGGCCTTTCCTTCATATAGCCTAAACCTGTAGGTATACCCTGATGCACTCTCACAGCTTATACATCTTCACGCCATACCTTGCCCTCTTACCCGGCAGGTACTGGCGGAATTGAACCCTCCCTTTAAAATGTACCAGGGACTCCTCAATAGAAATACACTTCTCGGGGGTGTATGCTTGGGAAAACCGGGCACTGAAACGGTCTAATAGGGGTCTCCGTTTATACAAACGGTCAAAACTGGGGCCATCTTGGGGTGGGCACGGCTCATTATCAGTATAATGTAAGAAGCGAAGTATTGCCTCATTTATTTATCTTTTAGGTTTTAGTTCAGTTCTGAAGTTGCTTTGAGGGGCCCATATATTAGAAACCCCTATCAAACACCCCATTTTAGAAGCTAGACCCCTCAAAGTATTCACAACAGCATTTAGAAAGTTTATGAACCCTTTAGGTGTTTCACAGAAATTTAGAGCAAAGTAGAGGTGAAATTAACTTTTTTTTTTTTTGTCAGAAAATCCTCTTTATACCATTTTTTTTTATAACACAAAAGGATTTATCAGTGAAACGCAAATTAATACGTATTGCCCAGATTCTGCAGTTTTTAGAAATATCCCCCATGTGGCCCTAGTGCGGTAATGGACTGAAGCATCGGCCTCCGAGGCAAAGGAGCACCTAGTGGATTTTGAGCCCTCCTTTTTATTAGGCACTATGTCCGGTTTGAAGAGGTCTTGTGCCAAAACATTGGAAACCCCCCAAAAGTGACCCCAATTTGGAAACTAGACCCCTTGAGGAATCCATTGTAGTTTTCTTGGGGTGCATGCGGCTTTTTGATCAGTTTTTATTCTATTTTTAGGTGGCGTGGTGACTAAAAAACAGCAATTCTACTATTGTTTTTTTATTCTATTTTTTTTACTGCGTGCACCGTGCGCTATAAATGACATATTCACTTTATTCTGCGGGGCGATACGATTACGGCGATACCAGATGTTTATAGTTTTTTTTTATGTCTGATGGCGTTTGCACAATAAAATACGTTTTGTAAAAAATCATTCACTTTTTGTGTTACCTTATTCTAAGAGCCAGAACGTTTTTATTTTTCAATCAATAAAGCCGTGCGAGGACTTATTTTTTGCGTAACGAACTGTAGTTTCGATCAGTACCATTTTTCGGTACATGCGACTTTTTGATCTCTTTTTATTCAATTTTTTTGGGAGGTGAAGTGACCAAACAATTGTTATTGTGGTACGGTTTATTATTATTTTTTTTTACGGCGTTGACCGTGCGAGATAAATAACAAAATAATTTTGTAGTTCAGGCCGTTACGGACGCGGCGATACCAATTATGTGTAGTTTATTTGTTTGTTTATATATTTTTATTAATAATAAACGACTGATAATGGAAAAGGGGGTATTTTTACGTTTAATACTTTTAAAACTTTTATTTTCTTATTTTTACACAACTTTTTTTAAATTTCTTTTTACTTTATTACTTTGTCCCACTAGGGGACTTGAGGGCAGGAGGCCCTGATCGCTATTCTAATACACTGCACTACATGCGTAGTGCAGTGTATTAGAACTGTCAGCTACTCACTGACAGCAAGCATAGTGGGTCCTGACGTTGTCAGGACCCACTAGGCTTCCGTCTATGGCATAGCCGGACGCCATTGTTTGGTGTCCGGTTGCTATAGTCACCATCGCCGGCCGCTATCGTGTAGCAGGCCGGCGATGGCGGATTAACCCCTAAGAAGCCGCGATCGCTATTGAACGCGGTTTCTGAGGGGTTAATCGGCGGGGGAGCTCCGTGATCGGTCCCGGCACATTTAGCAGTGATAGTCTGCTGTCGGAAACGGCAGCTATCACAGCTCATGAACGCGCCCCGCGCGAACGGCGCCGTGTTTACTTCATGTCATACTATTATGTCATGGAGCGCGAACGATGCACTTACCATGACATAATAGTATGTCCTGGAGCGTTAAGGGGTTAAGAAACTCATTAGAATAAATCTAAAATAGGTCATAACTCCGGCCAAAATTATCGTTTTTCTTAATAAAAAAAAACACTGATGTAATCTACATTACAGCGCCAATCATCATGTACAAGATAGGCCACTTATAATGTGGTGACAGCCTCTTTAAATGAAAAGAAAAACGAGTGGGGAAAAAAATAAAAAAAAGTGTTGTCCACAATATGTATTGATGGCCTAAGGACTTGGTTTGACATCTGGGACCTCGATTCATTCCCAGAAACCGCACCTAGCTCTGTCTGTATTGCAACTTCTAATCGGGATTGCTGCTGCTTTGGAAAAAAAGCAGTCCCTTTTTTTGAAAACCGTAAACTAGTTTCTGACTGCCACAAATATATTCGTTTGTAGTAAGGACAGGATACTTTCCTTTACTTGTTTATAGTTTGAGGTTTCTTTTTCTTGAAAAATTTATAGCTTTCTTTTTTTCCCTTTTGTGTATAGGTGTCCTGTATTATGTGTACATGGGTATGTTGGCTGTTTTTTGTACCAATGCCATCAACATCCTGGCAGGAATTAACGGTTTAGAGGCCGGTCAGTCATTAGTCATTGCTGGCTCTATAATAATCTTTAACCTTGCAGAACTGAATGGTGAGTACTTATGTCCCTTGCACTACTCTTGAGGTTTTATTAAGTTTATTAGATTTTTGTTTTTGCTCTTCCTAGTTAAATTCTACAATGGGTAGAATTTACCTATTTTGTTTTTTGTTTGTTTTTTATAAAGAAGACTTGTCACCTCTCGTAAATAATGGTAGTCCCCCACGAAATAACAATTCTATAGACCCTTTACTTAGAACTCTTCATTGTGCCGTTTCGCTAATTCCTCCCTAGAAATTTATGAATACATTGACAATTGGCTTTTACCAGTTCGTGTGTTCCTACACACTGACACCGTCCAATTAACGCTCACAGTACCAGACTGTAGGGACACAACCCTTTGACGAGGAGGGTGGGGACACCTTTTTGTCTCTGTATTCATACATTTCTAGGCGGTATAACAGAGGAGCAGCATAACGCAGAATTCTAAGAAAACATTTTTCAGAATTATTTAATGGAGAATACAAGTATTTACAATAATAGACATGTCAGGAGAGGTGACGGGTCCTCTTTAAAGAGGCTCTGTCACCAGATTTTGCAGCCCCTATCTGCTATTGCAGCAGATAGGCGCTGCAATGTAGATTACAGTAACGTTTTTATTTTTAAAAAACGAGCATTTTTGGCCAAGTTATGACCATTTTCGTATTTATGCAAATGAGGCTTGCAAAAGTACAACTGGGCGTGTTGAAAAGTAAAAGTACAACTGGGCGTGTATTATGTGCGTACATCGGGGTGTGTTTACTACTATTACTAGCTGGGCGTTGTGTATAGAAGTATCATCCACTTCTCTTCACAACGCCCAGCTTCTGGCAGTGCAGATCTGTGACGTCACTCACAGGTCCTGCATCGTGTCGGCACCAGAGGCTACACTTGATTCTGCAGCAGCATCAGCATTTGCAGGTAAGTAGCTACATCGACTTACCTGCAAACGCCGATGCTGCTTCAGAATCATCTGTAGCCTCTGGTGCCGACACGATGCAGGACCTGTGAGTGACGTCACAGATCTGCACTGCCAGAAGCTGGGCGTTCTGAAGAGAAGTGGATGACACTTCTATACACAACGCCCAGCTAGTAAAAGTAGTAAACACGCCCCGATGTACGCACATAATACACGCCCAGTTGTACTTTTACTTTTCAACACGCCCAGTTGTACTTTTGCAAGCCTCATTTGCATAAATACGAAAATGGTCATAACTTGGCCAAAAATGCTCGTTTTTAAAAAATAAAAACGTTACTGTAATCTACATTGCAGCACCTATCTGCTGCAATAGCAGATAGGGGCTGCAAAATCTGGTGACAGAGCCTCTTTAAGGGAGACATTTTGTTCAGGTAATACTGTTGTGCTTTCCTGTACCGCTATTTCATGTTTGTGATGCAATGTCACTTCCCAGAGCCTCCACAATGTTCATATAATCCTCTCTGCCTGTGTTTTAGGTGACTGCAGTGTTGATCATCTCTTTTCCCTCTACCTTATTATTCCTTTCTTTTTCACCACATTGGGCTTGCTGTACCATAACTGGTAAGAACTGTTTTTCTTGTTATAACTTGCGCTTACAAGCTCAAGTAAATGTTTCATGTAAAGCATGATATTTTAATTCAGCAAAATTATGTGTTTTGTGTATTATGTTTTATGTTTCTATAATGCCAAATCTAGCTAGACTAAAGACCATGAAACCACATGTACATAAATAACATGTACATAAATAAATATTTACCCCTTATAACCCGTTAATGACCAGCCTATTTGCGACCTTAACCCCTTCCCGCTATGTGACGTAATAGTCCGTCACAGGAGTTGTCATGTTAATGCAAACTGACGGACTATTACGTCACAGCATTAACAGGGCTCTGTGTCGGCAGACACGTCTGCAGACACAGTTTTAAACCAGTGATAGCATTAAGCTATCACTGCTACAAGGCCAGGACCAGAGCTAGCCTCCGATCCGGCCGATTAACGACTTAGATGCAGCCCTCAAAACCGAGAGCTGCATCTATGGTGTTTTCAAGCCGATCGGAACCCTGCAATGAAATTGCGGGATTCCGATGACCGCTCCGGCAGACCGTAAGCTTAACAATGGCCTCCCGTCTACCAAGTATGGAAGCCTGCTAGGTCCCACCCAGAGGCGGGGCCTAAAAGGCATCCGGCCGTAATTTCAAGATGGTGCAGGCGCAGAAGCTGATGGTTGGTGTCAGCTGTATGTTACAGCTGACACCGTGCTTTAACGGTGGGGAACGGAGCTAGCTCCGATCCCTGCCATGAACAGGGGTTAATGGCAGGGATCGGAGCTAGCTCCCTTCCCCACCGTTAAAGCACGGTGTCAGCTGTAACATACAGCTGACACCAACCATAAGCTTCTGCGCCTGCACCATCTTGCCGGCATCTTAGTGGTTTGTAGCAATCGACACGATGTTATCGTGACGAATCCTATCGCTGCTATGGCAACCGGAGGCCTAATAATGGCCTCCTAGTCTGCCACGTACGATAGCCTATTAGGCCCCGCCCACAGACGGGACCTAATAGGCTTGCTGTCAGTGAATGACTGACAGCTCTAATGCATTGCACTACGTGGGTAATGCAATGCATTAGAGTAAAGATCAGAGGTGCAGGACCTCAAGTCCCCTAGTGGGACAAAAAAAAAAGTTAATAAAAAAGTTTCATAAAAGTGTAAAAATAAATGTTTCAAGTTAATAAAAACAAACACTGCCTTTTTTCCTATAAGAAGCCTTTTATTATTGGAAAAAAGTGAAAATGTTATAAACGGTACACATCGCCGCGTCCGTAACGACCCAAACTATAATATTGTTTTTCCCGCATGGTGTATGTCGCAAAAAACGCCAGTCACTGTTTTTTTTTATCACCACCCCTCACAAAACATGGAATAAAATGTGATCATAAAGTCGCATGGACCACAAAATGGTACCAATAAAAACTAAAACCCGTCCCGCATAAACAAGCCTGTTTTTTTGACTGCAAAATAAAAAAAGTTCTGGCGACACATAATGTGCAGACTGTCCAAAAGTGGATAACTTCTGGCGCCATTTATCAGTGCGACATCGGCCACATATCTCTGAAATATTATTTATTTACCGCATTATTATACCCTCTTATTATGCCCTGATGTACTCCGCACAGATTACATATACCCACAAATTATAAACTGAAATACCAGCAAAACCCCAAACAGAACAACTGCCAAGCAAAATCTGCGCTCCAAAAACCTAATGCCGCTCCCTCCCTTTTGAACCCTACAGCGTGCCCAAACAGCAGTTTACGTCCACATATATGGCATCGCCATACCCGGGAGAACCAGCTTAGCCGTTTACGAGATGTGTGTCTTCGGTGGCACAACGTATTGCGCACTAAATTGGCATATCAGCGGAAAATTGCAATTTTCACTTTGCACCACCCGCTGTGCATTAATTACTGATGGAAAAACACCTGTGGGGGCAAAATGCTCACTACACCCCTTAAAATGCCTCAAGGGGTGTCTTTTCCAAAATAGGGGGTCACTACTTGGGGGTTTGTTTTGCTATTTGACCTCAGAGCCCTGCAATTGTGGGCTAATGGTGTGAAAATCACCAAAATGGACCTCAAATGCGCATATTGCTCTTCACTTTTGAGCTCTGTCATATGTCCAGGCAAACGTTAAATGCCTTGAGGGATGTAGTTTCCAAAATGGGGTCACTTCTTGGGGTTTTCTACTGTACTCTGGTACCTCAGGGTTTTGCAAATGCAACATGACGCCCAAAAACCAAGCCAGCAAAATCTGCATGCCCAATAGCGCTCCTGCCTTTCTGATCCCTGCCGTGTGTCCAAGCAGCAGTTTATGACCACTTATGGGGTATTGCCGTAATCGGGAAAAATTGCTTTTCAAATGTTGGGGTGCTTTTTCTCCTTTATGCCTTGTAAAAATAAAAAATGTCCACATTTTATTAGAAAAAAAAAGTAGATTTTCATTTTCACGGCCTAATTCCACTAAAGTCAGCAAAAAACCTGTGGAGTCAAAATGCTCACTATACCCCTCGATACATTCCTTGAGGGGTATAGTTTCCAAAATGGGGTAACTTTTGGCGGGGTTTCCACTGTTTTGGTACCTCCACGACGTTGCAAACGCGACATGGCACTGAAAATCATTCCAGCAAAATCTGTGCTCCAAATGGCGCTGTTTCCCTTCTGAGCCCTGCTGTGGGTCCAAACAGCAGTTTATTACCACATATGGGGTATTGCTGTAATCTGGAGAAATTGCTTTACAAACGTTGTGGTTCTTTTTCTCCTTTTATTCCTTGTAAAAATTAAAAAATTCTAAAAAATTTTTCAGAAAAAAGGTGGATTTTCAATTTTACAGACTATTTCCAATAAATTTAGCAAAAAAACCTGTGGGGTTAAAATGCTAACTATACCCCTCGATAATTTTGCTGAGGGGTGTAGTTTCCAAAATGGGGTCACTTTTGGGGGCTTTCCACTGTTTTGGCACCACAAGACCTCTTCAAACCTGACATGGTGCCTTAAATATATTCTAAAAAAGGCCCCAAAATCCTCTAGGTTCTCCTTTGCTTCTGAGGTCCGTGTTTCAGTCCAAGAGGACACTAGGGCCACATGTGGGATATTTCTAAAAACTGTAGAATCCGGGTAATAAATATGGAGGTACAATTCTTGGCTAAAACCTGTAATACTAAATGTTTTTATTACAAATTAATTTTGGCAAAAAAAAAAATACATTTAGTAAATTTCACATCTATTTTGCTTTAATTCCTGTGAAACGCCTAAAGGGTTAAGAAACTTTTTGAATACATTGAGGGCTGCATTTTTTAAAATGGGGTAATTTATGGGGACTTTGTAATATATAAGGCCCTCAAAGCCACTTCAAAACTGAACTGGCCCTGTAAAAATCGCCTTTTGAAATTTTCTTGAAAATGGGAGAAATTGCTGCTAAAGTTCTAAGCCTTGTAACGTCCTAGAAAAATAAAAGGACATTCAAAAAACAATGCAAACATAAAGTAGACATATGGGGGATGTTAACTAGTAACTATTTTGTGTGGTATTACTATGTGTCTTACAAGCAAATACATTTAAATTAAGAAAACTGTGCATTTTTTAAACATTTCTCTACATTTTGGTGTTTTTCACAAATACTGAATTTATCGACCATTTACTAACCTCAAGTACAATATGTTACGAGAAAACAATTTTAGAATCGCTTGGCTAGGTGAAAGCATTCCCAAGTTATTACCACATAAAGTGACACATGTCAGATTTGAATAAATCGACTGTGTCCTTAAGGGGTTAATGACCAAGCAATTTTTTACGTTTTTCCTTATTTACATAGTTACATAGTACATAGTTACATAGTTAGTACGGCTGAAAAAAGACACATGTCCATCAAGTCCAACCAAGGGAAGGGAAAAGGGAAGGAAAAATGTCTACACATAGGAGCTAATATTTTTTTGTTCTAGGAAATTATCTAACCCTTTTTTAAAGCCATCTACTGTCCCTGCTGTGACCAGCTCCTGCGGTAGGCTATTCCATAAATTCACCGTTCTTACTGTAAAGAAGCCTTGTCGCCTCTGCAGCTTGAACCTTTTTTTCTCCAGACGGAGGGAGTGCCCCCTTGTTTTTTGAGGGGGTTTTACAAGGAACAGGATATCACCATATTTTTTGTATGTGCCATTAATATATTTATATAAGTTAATCATGTCCCCCCTTAGTCGTCTTTTTTCAAGGCTAAATAGGTTTAATTCTTTCAATCTTTCCTCATAACTTAAATTCTCCATGCCCCTTATTAGCTTCGTTGCTCTTCTTTGTATTTTTTCCAACTCCAGGGCATCCTTTCTATGAACTGGAGCCCAGAACTGAACTGCATATTCTAGATGAGGCCTCACTAATGCTTTGTAAAGTGGCAATATTACATCTCTGTCCCGCGAGTCCATGCCTCTTTTAATACACGACAATATCTTGCTGGCCTTTGAAGCAGCTGATTGACACTGCATGCTGTTATTGAGTTTATGATTTACAAGAACACCCAGATCCTTCTCAACAAGTGAATCCGCCAGTGTAGCGTCCCCTAGGACATATGATGCATGCAGGTTGTTGGTACCCAGATGCATAACTTTACATTTATCTACATTAAACTTCATTTGCCAAGTGGACGCCCAAACACTTAGTTTGTTTAAATCTGCCTGCAATTCACAAACATCTTCCATAGTCTGAACTATATTACATAGCTTGGTGTCATCTGCAAAAATAGAAATAGTGCTATTAATCCCATCCTCTATATCATTAATAAATAAGTTGAATAATAGTGGTCCCAGCACTGAACCCTGGGGTACACCACTTATAACCGGTGACCATTCAGAGCAGGAATCATTGACCACAACTCTCTGGATACGGTCCTTGAGCCAATTCTCAATCCAATTACAAACTATATTTTCTAAACCTATAGTCCTTAATTTACCCATTAGGCGTCTATGGGGGACAGTGTCAAATGCCTTTGCAAAGTCCAAAAACACTATATCCACAGCGGCCCCTCTGTCTAGACTTCTGCTCACCTCTTCATAAAAACAGATTAGGTTAGTTTGACAACTTCTGTCCTTAGTAAAACCGTGCTGGCTGTCACTTATAATGCTATTTATTGTCACATAATCCTGTATATAGTCCCTCAATAGCCCCTCAAACATTTTCCCCACGATGGATGTTAAGCTTACTGGTCTATAATTACCCGGGGAAGACCTAGAGCCCTTTTTGAAAATAGGCACCACATTTGCCCTGCGCCAGTCCCTTGGCACTATACCAGTCACTAGAGATTCTCTGAATATTATGAAAAGGGGGACAGAAATAACTGAACTAAGCTCTTTAAGAATTCTAGGGTGTAACCCATCTGGTCCCGGGGCCTTGTGCACATTTATTTTATTTAATTTAGCTTGGACCATCTCTACATTCATCCAATTCAGTATATCAACTGATATATTAACAGCACTGGCACCGGCTAAATCAGCTGCTCTTTCTTCAGTTGTATATACAGAGCTAAAGAACCCATTTAGTAACTCTGCCTTCTCTTGATCCCCTGTGATCAACTCCCCATTACCATTATCTAGGGGTCCTACATGTTCAGACCTTGGCTTTTTTGCATTTATATGCTTGAAGAATTTTTTAGGATTTGTTTTACTATCCTTGGCCACCTGCCTTTCATTTTGTATTTTTGCTAATTTTATTACATTTTTACAGATTTTATTAAGCTCTTTATATTTTACAAAGGCTACGGCTGTACCCTCAGATTTGTATTTTTTAAATGCCCTTTTTTTGTCATGTATTGCCCCTTTCACAGAAGGTGTAAGCCATGTGGGGTTTAATTTGAGTCGTTTATACTTATTACCTGTAGGAATAAATTTTGCACTATAATAACTCAAAGTAGATTTGAAAATCTCCCATTTATCATTTGTTCCATTATTTGACATTAGTTCTTCCCAGTCCATATCCTGAATTGCAGCCCTCATCCTGGGGAAATTGGCTTTCTTAAAATTAAATGTTTTTGCCCTCCCAGCCTGCGTTTGTTTTTTACAGTATAGGTAAAATGTAACTATATTGTGATCACTGTTACCGAGGTTTTCACGAACATTGACATTCCCAACAAGATCTGCATTATTAGAAATGACCAGATTCAACAGAGCTTCACCTCTAGTCGGGTCTTCCACAAACTGGCCCATAAAATTTTCCTGCAACAGGTTGAGGAAATGTCTCCCCTTTGCAGTTGAAGCCGAACCATGACACCAATTAATATCCCGGAAATTAAAATCTCCCATTATCACTACAGTACCCGCCTGTGCAGCCCGCTCCATCTGTTTATATAGCTGAACTTCCATCTCCTCAGTTATATTGGGGGGTCTATAGATTACACCAAAAGTAATTTTTTCAGTGTTTACCTCCCTTTCTAGTTCCACCCACAAGGTTTCAACCTCCTCACAGTCTTCACCCACTATTGTCTCTTTCACACTCGCCTTCATATCACTTCTCACATACAGACATACACCACCACCTTTCCTATTTGTCCTGTCTTTACGAAAAAGTGTAAAACCCTGTAGATTTACAGCCCAGTCATGTGAAGAGTCCAGCCATGTTTCAGCAACACCAACTATATCTATATTTTCTTCCAGTATCAAGGCCTCCAGCTCCCCCATTTTACTTGCTAGACTTCTGGCATTTGTGAACATACACTTTAACTTGCCTGTCAGTTTTTCACTTTTATTATCAGAAATGTGATTTGACATTAATCGGTCCTTTTTATTTACACTGATGTTTTGTAACGAAAGGATCTCCTTATCCTGTTGTCCAGTCCTCTCCCCACATTCTGTTTCTCCCCCCACCAATATAGTCTGACCCCTCTCTAACCTGGCTACCCCTTTTTTTTCTACATTGACCTCCCTCCTCAGCCCTAGTTTAAATACTCCGCCACCCCAGCTAGAATTCTCTCCCCCAGCACAGCGGACCCCCTTCCATTTAGGTGCATTCCTTAGTCTCATTCAAATAGCTATAATTTTTTATTTTTTCGTCAACATAGCTATATAAGGTATTGTTTTTTTGCGGGACAAGTTGTAATTTTTAATAGCACCGTTTTGGGGTACATAGAATTTATTGATTAACTTTTTTTTGGAGGGGGAATAGAAAAAAAAACTGCTATTTCGCCTCACTTTTTTGCGTCCTAAATTTACGCCGATTTATCGTGTGCTATGAATAACACTAACTTTATTCAGCGGGTTGTTGCGATTGCAACGATACCACATTTATGTATATTTTGTATGTTTTGCTACATTTACACAGTAAAAACAAATTATTTTTTTTAAATTATTTGTTTTTGTGTCTCCATATTTGAAGAGCCATAACTTTTTTTTATTTTTTTGCCGATGCAGTTGTATGAGGGCTTTTTTTTGCGGGACGTCTTGTAGTTTTTATCGGTACCATTTTGGAGTAGATGCGACCCTTTGATCACTTTTTAGCACATTTTTTTTAAGGCCGGATTCAAAGAAAACAGCAATTTTTGCATTGTTTTTTATTTTACGACGCTCACCGTGCGGGTTAAATGATGTAATAACTTTATAGTTTAGGTAGTTACGGACACGGTGATACCAAATGTGTTTTTTTTTATTTATCTTGTTTTTTAATAATAAAGCAGTTTGTAAGGGGAAAAAGTGGGTTTTTAATTTTTATTTTTTAACTTTTTATTAAACTTTTTATTTTTTTACTAGTCCCACTAGGGGACTTAACTATGCGATCTTCCGATTGCATTTATAATACACTGCAATACGTCTGTATTGCAGTGTATTATGCCTGTCTGTATAAAACGAACAAGCAGGCATACACTACAGGCAGACCTTGGGGGCCTTTATAAGGCCATAGGAGACACAAACACTCAGCGATCTTATCGCCGGGTGCCGGTGGGATGAGCGGGAACTCCCTCCCTCTCTCCAAAACAACTGATGCGGTGCCCACTATTGAGCGCCGCATCTGATGGGTTAAACGGGTGAGATTCATACTGATATCGATCTCACCCGTAAGAGTAGGGATGCCCGCAGCCCTCAGCAACCTCTGGTAGCTGAGAGAAGGGAGATTTAACGGTTCCGTGCTCTGCTTATTCATTCCGATGCAGCGGCATAAAAAGGCTATTGCATCTGAATAAAGCCTGTTAATGGGGCGGTCACTAATGGGTTAAAGAGGCTCTGTCACTGGATTATAAATGCCCTATCGCCTACATAATCTAATCGACGCTGTAATGTAGATAACAGTGGTTTAAATTTTGAGCAAGTTATGAGCAATTTTAGATTTGGGCTAATTACTTTCTTAATGACCAAGTGGGCATGTTTTTACTTTTTACCAACTGGGCGTTGTACAGAGGAGTTGTCTATTAAGAAACGAAATAGCGTGGGGGGCGTGGCTTGGACATGACGCTGACCAGAAGTGCTGCCTGAGAGCTCCGTTCCTGCACTTCCCTAACCAGCTCATAAGCACAGCAAAAAGCACACTTGGACCTACCTAATGGTCAGAAAATCTAAGGCCACCACGGGGACTCCATACTGTACGAGGCAGATGTCTTCAGCCGGCTCCATTCAGAGATTCCTCACCGACGCTGCTGCTGGGCCGTCTCCCAAGATGGCGCCGCTGGAGGGGAAACGAGCTGGCGCCGGGATTCCGCTTGCAGAGGGGTCTTCGGCGGCTGCCGCATCAGGTGCCGACAGTACCCCCTCCTCGGTTTCTGGCTCCCTGGGGCAGTTTCCTTCCCTGCTGGCGGGGGTGGAGATGGGTCAATCTGGGACTGTCATGGCGCTTCCCGCTTCGTCCTGCTCGCCACGTGGTGCCTGTCATGGCGCCCGGGTCTCTCCTTCATCCTCTGGCGTGCTGGGGTCTGCATCGCTGCCTGCTGCTTCTCCTAGGGATCAGGATATTCATACCTCTCCCTATATCGTTGGTTCTGCTAGCGTGGGGCATGCTTTACAGGGCCTGAGACAACCGCTATCCACATTGCCCACTAAACAGGACATGGAGCGTTATGTAAACCGTCTGGAGATGACCTACAAATCAGAGATACAATCTCTTACTAATAATGTCTCTAAATTGTCCGATCAAGTGCAGCGCATAGAAAGCGACGTTTCCACGGTTACACAGCAGCAAGTCTCATGCTGAGCGGCTGGATCATCACTACCAGCAGATTCATGCGCTATTTAACCTGGCTGAAAATCATGAGAATCGGAATCGCCGTAACAATATTCGGCTTCGGGGCATTCCTGAGGATATCTCTCCGGGGCAACTCCTACCCGTCTTACAGTCCCTGTTTAACTCCTTGCTGGAGCGTCCTGCTGATAACCCGCTAGAGCTGAATAGGGCTCACAGGACTCTTGGCCCTCGTAACCCGGATCCTGATAGGCCTAGAGATGTGCTATGCCGTGTCCATTTTTTCTCTCTGAAGGAGCAGATCATGAGGAAGGCCCGAGATAAAGGGGAAGTTTTATTACAAGGGGTCAAGATCCAGCTGCTATCTGATTTGTCCAGGATGACCTTGGACAAACTCTGAGTGCTTCGTCCTTTACTGGATGTATTGAGAGAGCATGAGATCTCCTATTCCCGGGGTCACCCTTTTCAGCTGCAGGTTTGCAGGGATGGGACATTGCTGAGTGTTTGGGACCCAGGGGATGTTCTGGATTTCTGTGCTGCTCTCCGGGTGCCTAGAGTTTCCCTTCCTGATTGGCCTTATGTTCCCCTTCCACCGCCGCGTCCAAGACCACGCAGGCGTGGTCGCTCTCCCGCTTCTCCTATGGGGCGTCCTGGTGGGCGACATACTGATTCGATGTGATTCCGTCCAGATGTCTTCTTTGCGGTTTACAGTCGGACTGGGCCTGTCAATTTAAATTGTTACTGCATTTATTTTATGAGGCGATAGTCTGCTGTGTTCAATGTAAAATTTTGTTATATCCGTTCTCCCACTCTGGGTGGAGGCTGCCGAAGATCAGATAGGCCACTTGCCGGTGGTTAATTATTGTTATTGAGTTACCAGCGGTGCTTCAATATGTGTGTTATTCTATTACCTATGTTATTGCTAATTGCCTGCATGTACATTTATGTTGAAAATGAGAACATTTCGGGGAGGGTCCTTTTCTGATAGCATTTCTGTTTGATCCTGATAATACTATCGGCCATTACCTATTTATCTGGGGGTATTGTGCTAATTATCTTGATTTTCCTTCCTCTTATGTTATGGTTCTTAGATGTGTGATATTTGTACTGGGTTGGGGGGTGCGGGGCGCTGGCTAGACCTTGTCCTGACACTTCTCCTCTTAGGGACTCACTGGTTGTATCCGGTGTATATTGGATTGTTTCTCCTTGAGTAGATCAAGGAGTAGGTGATTATTTCGCCTGTTTGTCTGTCTTTGTTTTGTTTGCCGCGCCTCTGCTTTAGTGCATTGCTTCACGAGCTCCTTCAGTAAGAGGTGATGATGGCACAATTGAAAGCATGTACCTTTAATGCTAGGGGGATTAATGTCCCAGAAAAACGCTCGCAAATTTTATAGAACATGCACAAAGAGCGGGTACATATATTGTTCCTACAGGAAACTCCCTTTCAGGTGGGCCATACGCCACAGTTCACGAATCGATATTTTCCGGTCCGGTTCCACAGTGCCAACCCGGATTCCAAGTCCATGGGCGCTAGTATATGTATTCACAAGTCACTCTCCCATAAAATTATCGACCCTGGTGGTCGGTACGTTTTTCTCAAGCTGTCCATACGGAATAAGATCTTTACTCTGGCTAATTTGTACCTTCCCAATCAGGACCAGGCTCGAGTGGGCCGATTGTACGATTGTATTTGAGGAAATTAGAGGAGTTCACCGAGGGCGTTTTAATTGTAGGGGGAGATTTTAACTTGACTTTCGACTCCAGGCTTGACACCTCCTCGGGCAGGTCTGCTGTTCCTAAGTCGCACTTGGGGGCACTGAAGACTGTGATGCATTCCATGCAGTTGATTGACGTGTGGAGGATTCTGCACCCTCAGGTAAGAGAGTACACCTACTTCTCCCCACTGCATAACATGTAGAGTAGGATAGACGCTTTTTTGGTTAGCCACCACTTGCTTACCTGGCATCCTACTTCTAAGGTGTGGTTTGGTCAGATCATGCCCCTGTGTTTCTGACCCTTACAGTTCCTAATTCGGTGCCTAATTTCCAGTCATGGAAACTCAATGACCATTTACTACGTGATACAGTGTGCGTGTCGGCCATTAAAGACTCCCTTACCAGCTTTTTTGAGGTTCATGAGCATGAATCTACTCCCTTGCCACTCCAGTGGGAGGTGCTGAAATGTGTCATGTGAGGAGTCCTGATACAAAATGGGGCACGCCTGAAGCGAGAAAAAGGGGTTGCTATTGCACGTCTCCTTACTCCGATACGGGATCTGGAATCCTGTCATAAACGGGTTCCATCCTAACAGGTTTTTGCAGATCTTACTACAGCGAGAGAATCCTTACGTTCTCTAATAGATCAGTCACACGCTCGGTTCAGGGATCGGATGCGGAAGCACTCCTACGAATTTGCGGATAAATGTGGTAGGTCTTAGGCACGGATATTGCATCCCCGTACACAAGCGTCATACATCCCTAAAATTACATCTCCGTCGGGCAGTGAGGTTCATGACCCGGTTGGTATTACTGATTGCTTCAGACAATATTACTCGGTTCTATATAATATAATAAAGGCCAATTTCATGATATTTAGGCTGAGGCGTTACGGGATAAAATCGACCGTTTTGTTCATGATACTGCGTTGCCGTCCTTGGAGGATAGGGAGGCTTTGGGGCTCGAGGAAGATTTTTTGGAATCGGAAGTGGAGCGTGCTATTGGAGATTCACCCTTGGGCAAGAGCCCGGGGCCCGATGGGTTTATTAACAAATTCTATAAGACATTTAAAGATCAACTGGCTCCTTTTTTGACGAAAGTCTTTAATTCAGTGTCTTCCTCGTGTCCCTTTGCGCCTCAGTCCCTCGAGGCTCATATCACTCTCCAAAACCAGGCAAGGATCCAACGTCGTGCGCAAACTTCAGGCCCATATCGCTAATTAATGTTGATGTAAAGCTTTTCGCAAAGTTGCTTGCCTCTCGTTTACCGCCGTTACTGCCTGGCTTGATCGTGGATGATCAGGTGGGGTTTGTATGTGGTCGGGAAGCGCGGGATAATACTAACAAAACCCTCCTTTTGACGTAATTCTGCCAATCCCGTAAGATACTGATGTGCTTACTATCGGTAGATGCCGAAAAGGCTTTTGACAGAGTGCACTGGGTGTTCCTCCGCAGTGTCCTGACGCAGGTTGGCCTTGGCACCACCATGGTGGATAGGATAATGGCGTTATACCATAGACCTACAGCTCGAGTTCGGGTTAACAGACTTTTATCTGACCCTTTGTCTATTGCTAATGGCACGAGACAGGGGTGCCCACTTTCGCCTCTATTGTATGTTCTGGTCATGGAACACCTGGCCGTGGCACTGCGGAACAACCCTAATATTAATGGTGTACGTGTTGGCTCACAGCATCATAAATTGGCGCTATATTCAGATGATCTCCTTGTGTACATTACAACTCCCATGATTTCTTTGCCATCTTTGACGGAGGAGTTTGAGCGCTTTGGTCATTTAAGTAATTTTAAAGTCAATTACTCTAAATCAGAGGCCTTGAATATATCTTTGGATGCAGCAGAAAAGAAAACAAAAAACTAATGGACCAACCAGCACATACAGCACATGTCAGCGTCATACACTTCTATTCACAATGCCAGTTGGTAAAAACACAATACACGCCCAGTTGGAAAAAAGGGGAAAACACGCGCAGTTGTCCATTGAAAAGCTCATTTGCATAAATATAAAATTGCTCATAACTTGGGCAAAAATGATCGTTTTTAAAAAAAAAAAAAAAAACAACAACTTTGCTGTTATCTTCATTGCAGCGCCGATCATATTCAATAGGAGATAGGGATTTGATAATCTGGTGACAGAGCCTCTTTAAAGAGGCTCTGTCACCAGATTTTGCAACCCCTATCTGCTATTGCAGCAGATAGGCGCTGCAATGTAGATTACAGTAACGTTTTTATTTTAAAAAAACGAGCATTTTTGGCCAAGTTATGACCATTTTTGTAGTTATGCAAATGAGGCTTGCAAAAGTCCAAGTGGGTGTGTATTAGGTGCGTACATCGGGGCGTTTTTAATACTTTCACTAGCTGGGCGCTCTGAAGAGAAGTAACATCCTCTTCTCTTCAGAACGCCCAGCTTCACAGGTCCTGCATCGTGACGGCCACATCGGCACCAGAGGCTACAGTTGATTCTGCAGCAGCATCAGCGTTTGCAGGTAAGATCGACTTGATCGACACAGATCTGCACTGTCAGAAGCTGGGCGTTCTGAAGAGAAGAGGATGTTACTTCTCTTCAGAGCGCCCAGCTAGTAAAAGTATTAAAAACGCCCCGATGTACGCACATAATACACACCCACTTGGACTTTTGCAAGCCTCATTTGCATAACTACAAAAATGGTCATAACTTGGCCAAAAATGCTCGTTTTTTAAAAATAAAAACGTTACTGTAATCTACATTGCAGCGCCTATCTGCTGCAATAGCAGATAGGGGTTGCAAAATCTGGTGACAGAGCCTCTTTAAGCAAGATGTCATGAGCCGTTATTTTTTCTGGGAATATATATTCACATGACACATCTGTATTAGACCAAAAATTGCTTCTTTAGAGAGGATTATTTCAAACCCTTTTCTCAAGGTTTTTTCACTGGTACCTTTATGTTGTAAGTGTAGTCCAAGTCCCAAAACTTTTTACAGGACGAAAGTCCAGCTTTATAGCACAGGTCCAGAAAAGCCACTCCTTTCCATAGTTGTCCTCATGGTTTTTAACAGGTTTGTCTGGATCTCTCTCCCTTCGTGCCTCCTCATATACAGATATAGTGCAGGAACGGCTGAGCTCGTTGCAGACTGAGGTTAGAATCCAGCAAGGTACATCATGTGTGACGTCAAACACACGTGTTAGGGGGTAATTGGCTAACGCGTTTCATCACATCTGTGACTTCCTCAGAGCCATTATTCTGTTCCAGGCTAGTGCCTCTTATATATGCTTCGTAATTAAGTTTTATTGCAAGTTCCCGCCCATTTAGTGAATATCCAGGCTTGCTTTCTACAGATTCGTACATTTCACAGTTTCCTACTATTCAAAACATTTCAAAGGAATTCAATACATCATTGATCACAAGAAAAGTAGTTTTACCAACAATAATTAACTTCATATAATACATAAAGGGTTTTACTCCTACTTTTGGAGACATTATAATTTATTTTTATCTCTGACAAAGTTTCAGGTATAACTTTCATGGTTATAATTTTCACCATAATCATCTGGACAGATGTTTCTCAGAAATCAAAATTCATGAAATAAAATAAGATATTAAGAATAAGATAAGAAAAAATAAATAAAAATAAAATTAAACAAAGAAAAAAAGGGAAAAAATAATAAGAAAAATATATATTAAGTAAAAAATAAATAAAAATAAAAGTATAAAAATAAAATTATATATAGTAAATCATAAAATAAGTTTAAGTCAACCTTTTCAATATATAAATGGAATATTCTATTATAGTTATGGATTTTCTATCCAGACCCAAAAGGTGCTGTCTGAAAGATACCAGGAGAAAGAATAATAGAATTAAAGAGACAAATGTTTGTTTTCCCCCATTCCATGTGGTGACAGGGAGCAAGTCAGAAAACGGCATTAGCCAGTCCTGACCGGGTCCCCATCACCCCATGGATAGGAGGAATGCAAACATAATCAGGGTCAATATATAGACTCCTAAGAGGGTTATAGTAAGGGTTGGGAACTCTTTTATAAACAAAAACTGTCCCCCCATATCATTAAGGCGGCTCTATGATAATCAATTATCACAAAGAGACAAATCAGAGCCTTTAACACCAATATATAGATAAAAATATTTTTATTGTATGATGGAATGTTCTTATTTTATTCCATAGGATAATTACTAGAAATAAAAATATAAATGACATTCAGATCAACTTAATGGTTGATTGTTGTTTTTTCACTGAAATATACATCATTTTTATGGTTTCCACGTTCAGTTGAGTTCCCAGTAATATGGGTTCAATAGCAGTTTTTATTATTTTCCCCTATTCAGTTTATTTTCTTTTAATTCGTTTTCATCTTAATTAAATGGTGAATTACCGCAAAATATTGCAAGTACGATACATCGCTAAACTTCTGTATATTTTATTGTGTTTTAGCAACTGTCTAAATTCATCGATATGGATATTAATGTTTTATAGATTGTCTGCAAGTGTCCCCCCTTCCCCCCCCCTTTTTTCTTATGGCAAGATCCCATACCGCATTTTATTTCCACTCTGCCGATTTTAGTTTAAATTAGCATTATATACAATTGGATTTCTTTCTTGTACCTGTTATGTTTGAACTGTTCACAGTGATAACGTCATCTTGCACTTTAACCCTGTCTACATTGGCGGTTTTTTTCTCCCGCGTGGTGTATTTAAAGGGCTGTTGTTCAGACTGCAATGTTTGTGGCCTGAGGAAGATGCCGGTGCGGCATTGAAACGCGTAGCCTACAATAAAGTTTCAATTATAACTACTACTGTATCCGTTCCTGAGTAGCAGCGCCGTATGGGGTCCCGTTTTTTCAAATAAATTATACAAAAGTAGATGGGGGCGCGGGTCTTCCAGACTTTAAACGATATCCTCAAGCTGCATTATGCGGGTAGTGGATTGGTTCCGTTCGGAAACGGGTAAGCAATGGGTGCGCATTGAAAGAGCTATGTCTCCTCTTACATTGTCCTCTCTGCCGTGGTTGTCTGTCCTTCAGCGACAAACTATTTCTCTGCCTTTCCTCACACGTCAGTTTCTCGTGGTGTCGGAGCGGATCCTTGGTACTGCGGGCCTTGTTCATCGCTCGGGTCCTTTGACTCCTCTCTTTGATAATTCTGAAGAGGAATGGGGTACTAATTTCTTTTTAGCTCACAAGTTACCAATGTCTTGTTTTGCTCAGGATAAGCACTATAAAATACTTACCAGGTGGTACCGTTGTCCAGCCTTGTTACATAGGATATTTCCTGATGCGTCTGCTGACTGTTGGAGGTGTGGGGGGCTCCTGGAACTATGTTACACATTTGGTGGGACTGTCCCATGCTGCGTCCCTTTTGGGGGAAAATTTTTGATCTGGGCAACAAGCTTTTCCATACTGAGGTTCCAACCTCTGCTTCCATTGGACTACTTTCCATGGTTCCTGGATCACTCCCACACCTCAAAAAGGGGATTTTTAGGCATTTCCTGACCGCGGCGAGAACGGTGATACCTCGTCACTGGAAGTCTCATACTGAAGGAATGGGTAACGGAGGTGAACGGGATTATGAGGATGGAGGAGTTGCTGTCCGCTGATAGGGGCAAATCAGTGCTCTTTGTCCACACTTGGGCAGTATGGTCTGGATTCCGGGGTGGTGCTGATCTACCTCTCTGGCTGGATGGAATGTTCTAAAAGGCTTATATAGCCTAACTGAGTGCGCTTTTTTCTGTATGTGTTCCCTTTTGTCGTCTGGTGTTTTGTGTTGTGTGTCTATACTTTTAAAAGTGCACTTATACGTGCCAACTCTTACTTTAATGGGGGACTGGTCCCCTGACTATTGCACTGTTTTGATGTGAACATGGTACAGTTATTACCATTACATTTCTATTTCTACTCAATCTTGATGGTTGGGAGGCTACCTCCTAATGATGTTCATATACATATATTTATATATTGTTATTATAATATGAAAGTTAATATATTGCACTGCGTGCAAATTTTTTCTTCTTTGCAAATATGTGAAATGTTTTTTTGATAAAGTAAAAAAAAAAAGAAACAAAATAGCATAGATCTAAAATTGCTCATAACTTGTTCAAAATTTATAGTTTTTCAAAATAAAAACCACTGTTATCTACATTACTTATAATCTGGTGACAGAGCCTCTTTAACGACCACCCACTGTCTTTTGACGGCAGGTGGTGCAGGTCCTTCGTCCACAGCAACGTCTTTTGGCGTCGCTGTAGAAGAGGCTGATGACCGTGGCAAGATCAAGGAGGGGAGTTCCATTTGATCAGGTCATCGGAAACCCGGTTTCGTCATCAAAGAACGGGGAATCCCTCTGCATTCAACCCTTTGGACCTAGAAAGGACCCCAGGGCTGGCTGTTCCATTTGCCTACTATTAGGGCAGCACATGTTGTGCCCTAAAAACCTGTGTCATAGTGACACAGTATAATGTATTAGCATACAGGAGTATGCTAATATATTGCAAGTAATAAAGTTGTAAGTAAAGTTTTCTCTTAATGGGATTAAAAAAAAAAAAGCAACAGAAAATAAATAACAAAATAAATGTCCCAATAAAAGTGGCCCCTACATTACATAATAACAAAACAACGTACACACATTAGGTATCTACGTGGCCTTAATAACCTGACAAATTAATCTAACAGGTTATGTAGCGTGTAACGTAAATGGGATAAAAAATAAACCATAAAAACTATGGCGAGAATCACATTTTCCTATTTTAACGCCGTAAAAAAAATGTTTACTCCCAAATAGCGGAAAAAAAATACTATGTTTCCCGCATAAAATAAGGCCTAATACAGCCATGTCTATGAAAAAATAAAAAAGTTATGGCTGCTGAAAGGCACAGAGGCAAAAACAGAAAAATTTAGCTGGTCATAAAGACCTTTTCAGGCCTGGTCATTAACCCCTTAAGGACGCAGCCTAGTTTTGGCCTTAAAGAGGCTCTGTCACCAGATTTTGCAACCCCTATCTGCTATTGCAGCAGATAGGCGCTGCAATGTAGATTACAGTAACGTTCTTATTTTTAAAAAACGAGCATTTTTGGCCAAGTTATGACCATTTTTGTAGTTATGCAAATGAGGCTTGCAAAAGTCCAAGTGGGCGTGTATTAGGTGCGTACATCAGGGCGTTTTTAATACTTTTACTAGCTGGGCGCTCTGATGAGAAGTATCATCCACTTCTCTTCAGAACGCCCAGCTTCTGGCAGTGCAGACACAGCCGTGTTCTCGAGAGATCACGCTGTGACGTCACTCACAGGTCCTGCATCGTGTCAGACGAGCGGGGACACCGGCACCAGAGGCTACAGTTGATTCTGCAGCAGCATCAGCGTTTGCAGGTAAGTAGCTACATCGACTTACCTGCTAACGCCGATGGTGCTGCAGAATCAACTGAAGCCTCTGGTGCCGGTGTCCTCGCTCGTCTGACACGATGCAGGACCTGTGAGTGACGTCACAGCGTGATCTCTCGAGAACACGCTGTGTCTGCACTGCCAGAAGCTGAGCGTTTTGAAGAGAAGTGGATGATACTTCTCATCAGAGCGCCCAGCTAGTAAAAGTAGTAAACACGCCCCGATGTACGCACATAATACACGCCCACTTGGACTTTTACTTTTAAACACACCCACTTGGACTTTTGCAAGCCTCATTTGCATAACTACAAAAATGGTCATAACTTGGCCAAAAATGCTCGTTTTTTAAAAATAAAAACGTTACTGTAATCTACATTGCAGCGCCTATCTGCTGCAATAGCAGATAGGGGTTGCAAAATCTGGTGACAGAGCCTCTTTAACCGGTTAAGGACCAGGCTGTTTTACAGCTAAATGACCAGAGCAAATTTCACAATTTTGCTATGCGCTTCTTTAGATGACTATAACTCAGCAGGTGAATAAAGTTCATCTTTGAATTTTACACTCTTTTTAAAGGACAGATAGGGCTTTGTTTTTAGTGGCATTTGTCAGTATATATAATTTTTTTTTTTTTCTCTAAAGTGGGCAAAATTGGAAAAAAATGCAAGAATTTAACAATTGCGTCGGTTTATGCTAGCATTTTTCACACACGGTATGAACCACGGCCAAAATTAATCTCCTTTCACATTCTTCCACTTCTCCCGTGCATGGGGATACCAAATATGTGAGCCTTATTCACTGTGCGGGCATGTGCCAGGGCTTGGCATAAAAGGAGGCTTTTTGGCCTTTTCGGTCCAGGAATTTTGCATTTGATTTTATAGCCGTATACTGTTTTCTGGGGGGCCTAATGCTGCTGAAACATTAGAAACACCCCATAAATGACTTCATTCACACAAGTAGACCCCACAAGGTTTCCTTCAAGGGGTTTATCATATTTTTAGCAAGTCCAGTTTTCTTCTGAAAGTTTCTTGAATAAGATGGAACAAAATAAAATCAGCACTTTTTTAGCAAATGCGTCAGTTTAGGCTAGTATTTTTCACACACGGTATAGACCACGGTCAAAATTAATCTCCGTTCACATTCTGCCACTTCTCCCGTGCACGGGGATACCAAATATGTGGCCTTATTTATCACATAGAGATGTAGGAGGGCGGAGGATAGAAGAAGATTATTTCACAAATCGCTTTTTTTCAAAGCTGGTTTTACAAAACTCAACAGAGTTTCTATAACACTTCCAAAATATCTGCTCTTGAAGCAGAAATCCCAAAATATTCATCTAGGGGTATAATGGGAATTTATTTTTTGGGGTTTTCTAAAATAAGAAATTGCAGGTTAATGCAAATGGAGCTCTCCAGCAGATGAACTTTAGAAAACATCAAACAAGACATCCACCCCCCACCCACCCATTCCCTCCCTCACCCTTGGAGTAAAATCAGGGGAAAAATAAAAACGTAATGTAGGGCAAATATATTTTCAACAAATTAAATAAAATCTAATAATTCAGAACAGTGTGGTATTTTTTAAAACATGGCTCAATGCACAGGCCTGGTTGCGAGGGACATGAGGGACAGAAATATCGGGAATCTTTGCGGTGCCCGTCTTTTCTGCAGACGCGGCACTTTTTCTGGGGGTTGCTTCTGGTTGGTGTTGGGGGAATCCGACTGATGAAGTGTCTTTCAGTCAGTCGCGTGACATCCTCAGACTGGGGGCATTCTCGGGTGTCCTGAACATCAAAAATGAGGCCTTCAATAATTTTTTCCTGGAAATCCAGGTATGTGTCTCTGCCTCTGTTTTTTTTATAGAGCACAAATGAGTTGTGGATGGCCACCTGTAACAAATAAATGGCCACCTTTTTGTACCAGGTTTTAGTTTTGCGTTTTACTAAATAGGGCTGTAAAACCTGGTCGCTTAAATCCACCCCCCCCATGTACTTGTTATATTCGGACACGCTCACTGGTTTGTGCTTGTCCGATGTTGCCCCTCTTTCCCTCACTGCCACTGTTCCTGCGGTATGAATCGTGCTTAGCACATACACATCTTTGCGATCCCTGAACTTGACCGCCAGCAATTCTTCAGATGCATAAGCACAGGAGTCCCCCTTTACCATGCGCTTCCCCACTAATTGCTGTGGAAAACCAATTCGGTTTTTGCGCATGGTACCAAATGCCCCAGTCCTTGCAGCATGCAAATGCCTAAACAGGGGCACACTCGAATAAAAATTATCACAGTACAGGTGGTACCCCTTGTGAAGCAGAGGCTGCATTATCTCCCACACAATCTTACTGCTGGTGGAAAGATCAGGGGGGCATCCAGGAACATTTATTGTGCGGTCCCGCCCTTCATAAATCCTGAAGGCGGTGGTATATCCTGACCCGCTTTCACACAATTTTTAGAGCTTAACGCCATATCTTGCCCTTTTGGAAGGTAGATATTGGCGAAAGCTAAGTCTGCCATGAAAGTTGAGGAGGGATTCGTCCACACTTACATTCTGCTCAGGGGTGTAGAGTTGCAGAAATAAATTATTCAGGGAATTTATTAGCGGTCTTATTTTGAACAACCGATCCCGGTTTGCATCGGTACTTGGGGGGGCCTGTGCGTTGTCATTGAAGTGGAGGAACCTCATTATTGTCTCATAACGAGACCTGGGCATTACTGCAGAATATACTGGGGTGGCTTGGGCGGGTCTTGTTGACCAGTAAGACCTAATGGAGGGCTTTTTGACAATACCCATATTTAGGGTGAGCCCCAAAAAATTTTTTAATTCCTGCAAATTGGTGGGCGTCCAATCTCTGGCATGGGTGGATGAAGGTTTCTGCCTTATATATTGCGTGGCATATAAATTTGTTTCGTGGACAATCTGATTTAGGATGTCGTCCGTTATAAATAAATGGAAGTAATCCATTTGGACAAAATTTGTATTGTCCACGGTTATGCCAGGAGTGGCCGTAAATCCGTGGATTCTAGGCCCAAAAGATGGGGCAGGTGCCCATACAAGAGCCTGGACTGGAGGGACCAGGCTGTCCCGTGCTACAGCGCTACTTGGCCCTGCGCTTTCATGTTCTGCAGTTTCGACTGCATCAGGGACAACGTCCCCTGAAGATGAACCTGAAGTGACGCTGTCATCGTCCCTACCTAAAACAGGTTCCATCTCGGACGCCATCTCTGATGCGGTCTCCGACTCAGACCACAGCATGGCGTATGCCTCCTCGGCGCTAAACAACTTCCTCGCCATAACGTAACTAACACTAACACTAACACAACAAATTTTTTTTTTTTTTTTTTATTTTTTTTTATAAAACACACTAACTGCTATATATATCTACACTACCGCTAACAAAAAAATAAACCGCTATTGCTATATATATTATATATATGTGGATATATATATAATTATATACTCCCTACCTGCCTATTCTAATAGAATAAAAGAAAGAAAGGTAGATAGATAGATTTCTATCTATCTATACAATCTATCAATACAGAGAATGTTTTAGAGTGTAACTGTATTTTTTTGTAACTGTAATCTTCTGGCAGCAATTCTCCCGAGTCTCTTCTTCTCCTCAAACTGAAACAATGTTTGAGGAGAAGAAAAGAGGCAGGAGATTTACTGCCAGAAAAGTCAAAATAAAACAAATGTGGTCGCTGTGATAGGTTTTCACAGCGACCACATGATCAGGGACCATCAGATTGGTCCCTGATACTCTGCCCAGTGCCCAGAGCTGTTGGTAACAGCGTGGGCACAGGGCTGTGTGCACGCGATCGCGTGCACACTGTTTTATAAGCAGGAATGCATGTGATCGCTGTGATTGGTTGTCACAGCGACCACATGTTCAGGGACCATCAGATTGGTCCCTGATACTCTGCCCAGTGCCCAGAGCTGTTGGTAACAGCGAGGGCACAGGGCTGTGTGCACGCGATCGCGTGCACACTGTTTTCTATGCAGAAATGCATGTGATCGCTGTGATTGGTTGTCACAGCGATCACATGTTCAGGGGCCAAAAGATTGACCCCTGACATTCTGCCCAGTGCCCATGGCTGTTAGCAACAGCCAGGGCATAGAGCTGTGTGCACGCGATCGCGCGTGCACAGTCTCTGAAGTGCGGCCGTATATATACTATACGCCGGACTTTAGAGACCCTGACCGCTGGCCGTATATTTACGGCCAGCGGTCGGGAACCTGTTAAGGCTCAGAGCCCATTTTTCAAATCTGACATATTTCACTTTATGTGGTAATAACGTCGGAATGCTTAAACCTACCCAAGCGATTCTGAGAATGTTTTCTCGTGACACATTGGGCTTCATGTTCGTGGTAAAATTTGGTCGATATATTCAGTGTTTATTGGTGAAAAATTGCAAAATTTAGAGAAAATTTTGAAAAAATTGCATTTTTCAGAATTTAAATGCATCTGCTTGTAAAACAGATGGTTATACCACCCACAATAGTTACTAGTTCACATTTCCCATATGTCTACTTTAGATTGTCATCGTTTTTTTTAACATTCTTTTATTTTTCTTGGACGTTACAAGGCTTAGAACATAAACAGCAATTTCTCATATTTTTAAGAAAATTTCAAAAGCCTTTTTTTTAAGGTACCTCTTGAGTTCTGAAGTGGCTTTGTGGGGCCTATGTATTAGAAACCCTGATAAAACACCCCATTTTAAAAACTAGACCCCTCAAAGTATTCAAAACAGCAGTTAGAAAGTTTTTTAACCCTTCAGGCATTTCACAGGAATTAAAGCAAAGTGGAGGTGAAATTTGCAAATTTCATTTTTCTTGCTGAATTTCAATTGTATTCATTTTTTTTTCTGTAACACAGAAGGTTTTACCAGAGAAACACTACTAAATATGTATTGTCCAGATTCTGCAGTTTTTAGAAATGTCCCACATGTGGCCCTACTGCGCTCGTGGACTAAAACACAAGCCCTAGAAGCAAAGAAGCACCTAGTGCATTTTGAGTCCTCTTTTTTATTAGAATATATTTTAGGCAGCATGCCAGGTTTGAAGAGGTGTTGAGGTGTCAAAACAGTAGGAATCCCCCAATAGTGACCCCATTTTGGAAACGACACCCCTCAAGGAATTCATTTAGGGTTGTTGTTACCATTTTGACCGCACAGTTTTTTCACAGCACGTATTTGAATTGGGCTCTGAAATGAAAAAAATTTCATTTTTTCCAATAAAATGTCATTTGTGATCAAAATTTCTTATTTTCACAGGGAACAAAATACCCCATTTTGTTGCCCAATTTGTGCTTAGTGTGGCAATACCCCATTTGTGGTGATAAACTGCCGTTTGGGCCCATGGGAGGGCTCAGAAGGAAAGGAGCGCTATATGTTTGTTGGAGTCCAGATTGCGTTGGATTGGTTTTCGGGTGCCATGTCGCATTTGCAGAGCCTCAGAGGTATCAAAGCAATGGAAACTCACCAAAAGTGACCCCATTTTGGAAACTACACCCCTCAAGGAATTCATTTATGGTTGTTGTTAGCATTTTGACCACACAGTTTTTTCACAGCACCTATTTCAATTGGGCTGTGACATTAAAAAAATGACAATTTTTCCAATAAGATGTAATTTTTTACCAAAATTTCTTATTTTCACAGGGAACAAAATACTCAATTTTGTTGCCTAATTTCTCCTGAGTGCATCAATACCCCATTTGTGGCAATAAACTGCCGTTTGGGCCCATGGGAGGGCTCAGAAGGAAAGGAGCGCTGTGTGTTCTTTGGAGTACAGATTTTGCTGGATTGGTTTTCGGGTGCCATGTCGCATTTGCAGAGCCCCAGAGGTATCAAAGCAATAGAAACCCACCACAAATGACCCCATTTTGGAAACTACACCCCTCAAGGAATTCATTTATGGGTGTTGTGACCATTTTGACTCCATAGTTTTTTTCACAGAACTTATTTGAATTGGGCTGGGAATGAAAACAAAATTATTTTTTTCAAATAATATGTAGTTTTGGCTGAAAATTTCTTATTTTCACAAGAAACAAAATACCCCATTCTGTTGCGCAATTTGTTCTGAGTGCCGCAATACCCCATTTGTTGTGATAAACTGCCGTTTGGGCCCATGGGAGGGCTCAGAAGGAAAGGACCACCATTTGGCCTACTGGGGATTTTCTAGTGCGAAGTCATGTATGCAGAAGCCCCTGAGGTACCAGTACAGTTGAAACCCGCAAGAAGTGACCCCGTTTTAAAAACTACACCCTTAAGGCATTCATCTAGAGGTGTAGTGAGCATTTTGACCGGAGACCTACACCCCATAAACTGAAATGTGGGTTCTCCCGGGTATGGCAATACCCTACATGTGGCTGTTATCAGCTGCCTGGACACACAGCAGGGCCCAGAGGGGAAAGACGAGGGGGGATAAGCTGTGTGGAGTGCATCAGGGTAAGTAAAATTGGGGTAAATTATAAACCAAGGGATGTATGATAAATTTTAAAACACTTTCATACAGAGCTCTGGTTATTCGGGACACGTGTCACATTGATATATTGTGTCATCCATTATCGCCCTCTTATAGCAGACTTTGCACCTCTTTTGACTTTTTCCCTTCTTGCCAGTTTGGGGAACTTCTCCTGGAAAGTGTTGCCCTGGTACGATGCGTGTGGGCTCGCTTCCAGAAGTACTGGGTGCCCCCCCTTCTTGGTCCCTAAAGATTAGGTTCTTGATGATCACCTCTTGAAATTCCAGGAAAGTTCCCGTCTGGCCTGCACATCGACGTAGCACGTACGCATTGTACAATGCCATCTGTATGATGTGCCATGCCAGCTTCTTATACCACACCGCATGGCGCTGTAGGGCTTCAGGGCTTGATCTTACAAGTCCATCCCTCCCATGTACCTATTGTAGTCCAGGATGCAGTCTGGTTTGGGGGTGGCCTTTCCTTCATATATCCTAAACCTGTAGGTATACCCTGATGCACTCTCACAGCTTATACATCTTCACGCCATACCTTGCCCTCTTACCCGGCAGGTACTCGCGGAATTTAACCCTCACTTTAAAATGTACCAGGGACTCATCAATAGAAATACACTTCTTGGGGGTGTATGCTTGGGAAACCAGGCACTGGAACGGTCTAATAGGGGTCTCCGTTTATACAAACGGTCAAAACTGGGGCCATCTCGGCGTGGGCACAACTCATTATCAGTATAATGTAAGAAGCAAAGTATTGCCTCATTTATTTATTTTTTTAGGTTCCAGTTCAGTTCTGAAGTTGCTTTGAGGGGCCCATATATTAGAAACCCCTATCAAATACCCCATTTTAGAAACTAGACCCCTCAAAGTATTCACAACAGCATGTAGAAAGTTTATGAACCCTTTAGGTGTTTCACAAAAATTTAGAGCAAAGTAGAGGTGAAATTGACATTTTTTTTTTGTCAGAAAATCCTCCTTTATACCAGTTTTTTTTTATAACACAAAAGGATTTATCAGTGAAACGCAACTTAATACGTATTGCCCAGATTCTGCAGTTTTGAGAAATATCCCACATGTGGCCCTAGTGCGGTAATGGACTGAAGCACCGGCCTCCGAAGTAATGGAGCACCTAGTGGATTTTGAAGCCTCTTTTTTTGAAGAGGTCTTGTGGTGCCAAAACATTGGGAACCCCCCAAAAGTGACCCCAATTTGGAAACTAGACCCCTTGAGGAATCCATTGTCGTTTTCTTGGGGTGCATGCGGCTTTTTGATCAGTTTTTATTCTATTTTTAGGTGGCGTGGTGACTAAAAAACAGCAATTCTACTATTGTTTTTTTTTTCTTTTTTTTTTTACAGCGTTCACCGTGCGCTATAAATGACATTCACTTTATTCTGCGGGGCGATACGATTACGGCGATACCAGATGTTTATAGTTTTTTTTTATGTCTTATGGCGTTTGCACAATAAAATACGTTTTGTAAACAATCATTCACTTTTTGTGTTACCTTATTCTAAGAGCCAGAACGTTATTATTTTTCAATCACTAAAGCTGTGCGAGGACTTATTTTTTGCGTAACGAACTGTAGTTTCGATCAGTACCATTTTTAGGTACATGCGACTTTTTGATCTCTTTTTATTCCATTTTTTGGGAGGTGAAGTGACCAAAGAATTGTGATTGTGGTTCTGTTTATTATTATTTTATTTTACGGCGTTCACCGTGCGGGATAAATAATGAAATAATTTTGTAGTTCAGGCCGTTACGGACGCGGCGATACCAATTATGTATAGTTTATTTGTTTGTTTATATATTTTTATTAATAATAAAGGACTGATAAGGGAAAAGGGGGGATTTTTACTTTTATTACTTTTAAATCTTTTATTTTCTTATTTTTACACATCTTTTTTTAACTTTTTTTAAACTTTATTACTTTGTCCCACTAGGGGACATGCGTAGTGCAGTGTATTAGAACTGTCAGCTACTCACTGACAGCAAGCATAGTGGGTCCTGACGTTGTCAGGACCCACTAGGCTTCCGTCGAAGGCATAGCCAGTTGCCATAGTCACCATCGCCGGCCGCTATCGCGTAGCAGGCCGGCGATGGCAGCTTAACCCCTAAAAAGCCGCGATCTCTATAGAACGCGGCTTTTAAGGGGTTAATCAGAGGGGACACAGCGATCGGTCCCCGCTGTAGGAGCTGTGACAGCTGCTGAACAAGACAGCAGCTGTCACAGCTCCTGTATGTGTCGGGAGGACGGCCGAAACGGCCGTTACTCCCGAGACGTACTATTACGGCATGGAGCGCGAACGATACAGCTGCCATGACGTAATAGTACGTCAAGGAGCGGGAAGGGGTTAAGGGGTTAATTAATCCAAAATGCATCAAACTGTTTTC